>NC_041341.1:3840465-4002965 GCF_004354835.1 Perca flavescens
GTCTCTCTCTCTGCAGGGTGCCGACCAACATGTCCACACAGGCGCCGACGTTCACGCAGCCGCTGCAGAGCGTCGTGGCACTAGAGGGTAGTGCTGCGACGTTCCAGGCTCAAGTTAGTGGTAAGGAGACACACACACACACACACACACACACACACACACACACACACACACACACACACACACACACACACACACACACACACACACACACACACACACTCACAAATGCGTAATTAGCGTTAGCTTATTAGCTAAGCTAATCGATCGATGCTAACACGTGCAACTGCAGCTACAACAGTGTAATGCAAAGCGTACATATCTGTTAAAGAACGGTTCAATTTAACATATACTCGGAGAATAACTGTCTCTGTGGTTGAAAATGAAGAAAATTAATAACTTACCAGGCCATCCCTGAGGAGACGTCTGCAGCAGAAAGACGGTCGTGAGACGTTGGTGAGACGTTCAGTGGCTCTGGGAATGTGGGAAAGCGGGCACATCTGCGTAACGTAACGTAAGCATGCAGGCTGCACTTCATGGTCTGGTACATGCGTCCAAACCGACAACCGGGACGACGGGAGGAAAGCGCCAATTACTGCTGTTATTTGGCTTGTCATTTGGCCATTTATGCTCCCAATTAGATATAAAATGTCTTATTGATTGTTCGGATTATGATGACATAACCAAGGTTTTCAACTCAAAGAACAGGAGAGACTCCACCTTATGTAGCAGCTCCGGTAAGACCGGTGTGTTTTTTATGCTTACAGTGGCATGTTGATGCTGTTTCTGAAAGGAAGTTCTTAATATTAATTAATTAAATTTATTTGTATTAATATTTATGTTCTATGTTTTAAATACATGTGTGTTTATGTAAGCTTTTAAAAAAAAGAGTCCAGATATTCCCAGGCCCACCTATTAATGACGTTGCCATTTTAGTTTAATAGCTAACATTAGCTCATCCAGCTGATTAATCTTAATTTAAGCAATTCATTGAGGAACTGATTCTCTACAAAGTAAACAGGATACTTACTCAGCAGTAGTACATTGGTGATGTTATTATTTTACTTTGATAACATGGAATATGTGAAATACAGAAGGCTAATTCTAAACTAACTTAAAAAGTTTGTGTGTATGAAAACATACAGATATATGAGGACACGATGATTGCGTCATCATGAGTGTGTTTAAAGTGTGTTAAAGTTCCAGATCTGACCACTAGTTGGCGTATCAGCAAATGAGCAAAAAACATAAACACACTTACACACTTCATGTCATAAAATTGTGATGTTTCAGGACATGGGAGGTTTTTGGTTCAGAGGCATTCTTGGAGTGTCTAGAACACTGCAGTGAGTTCGGAAAAATGAGGACCTCCAAAATGTCCTCATTTTTCCGAGTGTCCTCATATTGAAGGTGTGTTATCATAAAAATGTCCTTAGTTTTCATGAAAACAAGTGCACAGACACACACACACACACACACACACACACACAGACAGACACACACACACACACACACACACACACACACACACACACACACACACACACACAGACACACACACACACACACACACACGCTCAAGTTAGTGGTAAGGAGACACACGCACACACACACACACACACACACACACGCTCAAGTTAGTGGTAAGGAGACACACACACACACACACGCTCAAGTTAGTGGTAAGGAGACACACACACACACACACACACACACACACACACACGCTCAAGTTAGTGATAAGGACACACACACACACACACACACACACACACACGCTCAAGTTAGTGGTAAGGAAGGGTCTCAAGTATCAAATACATGAATAATGAATCGACAATGATGCGATTTCACATTTTTGATAGTGATTTTAAAACTTTAATCTTTCTTTTATAAACAACTTTCAACTTTTCAGCCAATCTCTCATCTCTGAATCCTGAGAATAATAAAGTGAACTAGAAATTTCTTTATTTAAAAGGGACAACGCACATTAATCAACATGAGTACAAGGTCCAACATGTAAATGTGCCAGATTTAGCCATACAGGCTAATTTCCATATGCAGTCCCTAGCAGGTCGATGGCTTAAAAACAATGGATACACCACAACAATACAACAAATACACATAACACCAGAAAGACATAGGCATAGACAAGTACAAATGACACAACCACTGTTCCAGATCAGGACCACTGGCAGGTACAAATTGCATCTTCTGAAGAAATGTGATTGCTGTATGCTGAAAGGCTGACGCTACACTGTCTATATTGTGTGAGAGCTTAAAGTTGCCGTCTCCTGGGTTCTGCAGGTTCTCCAGTTCCCGAGGTGAGCTGGTTCCGTGATGGCCAGGTTCTTTCTGCCGCCGCCTTGCCCGGCGTGCAGATCTCGTTCAGCGACGGCCGCGCTGCTCTGACGATCCCCGCGGTGACCGCCGCACACAGCGGGAGGTTCTCCGTCAGAGCCACCAACGGAGCCGGGCAGGCCACCAGCACCGCAGAGCTGCTGGTCACAGGTACACACACACAGCTACACACACACACACACACAGCTACACACTACAGGCCACCAGCACCGCAGAGCTGCTGGTCACAGGTACACACACACAGCTACACACACAGCTACACACACAGCTACACACACACAGGTACACACACACAGCTACACACACAGCTACACACACAGACACACTACAGGCCACCAGCACCGCAGAGCTGCTGGTCACAGGTACACACACACAGCTACACACACAGGTACACACACAGCTACACACACAGCTACACACACAGACACACTACAGGCCACCAGCACCGCAGAGCTGCTGGTCACAGGTACACACACACAGCTACACACACAGCTACACACACAGACACACACAGCTACACACACACAGCTACACACACACAGCTACACACACAGCTACACACACAGCTACACTACAGGTAGTAGAGCCCTTTTAAATGCCAACATCTTGTTTCTGCAGCTCAAAGCATCTTTTAGACCTTAAAAAAAGGTCTAAAAGAGTTCTTCTAAGAAAAACGCCCTACGTCGAGCTCTTTTTAGGCAGCCGACCAATGACAAGCAGAGTAGCACAAGAAGAAGAAGTGATGAAGGAGCCGGTATAAAGACTAGTGCTTGTGATGAAGGAGCCGATATAAAGACTAGTGCTTGTGATGAAGGAGCCGGTATAAAGACTAGTGCTTGTGATGAAGGAGCCGATATAAAGACTAGTGCTTGTGATGAAGGAGCCGGTATAAAGACTAGTGCTTATGATGAAGGAGCCGGTATAAAGACTAGTGCTTGTGATGAAGGAGCCGGTATAAAGACTAGTGCTTCTGATGAAGGAGCCGGTATGAAGACTAGTGCTTGTGATGAAGGAGCCAATATAAAGACTAGTGCTTGTGATGAAGGAGCCGGTATGAAGACTAGTGCTTGTGATGAAGGAGCCGGTATAAAGACTAGTGCTTGTGATGAAGGAAGGAGCGGTATAAAGACTAGTGCTTGTGATGAAGGAGCCGATATAAAGACTAGTGCTTGTGATGAAGGAGCCGATATAAAGACTAGTGTGATTGTGATGAAGGATGAAGGAGCGATATAAAGACTAGTGCTTGTGATGAAGGAGCCGGTATAAAGACTAGTGCTTGTGATGAAGGAGCCGGTATAAAGACTAGTGCTTGTGATGAAGGAGCCGGTATAAAGACTAGTGCTTGTGATGAAGGAGCCGGTATAAAGACTAGTGCTTGTGATGAAGGAGCCGGTATAAAGACTAGTGCTTGTGATGAAGGAGCCGGTATGAAGACTAGTGCTTGTGATGAAGGAGCCGGTATAAAGACTAGTGCTTGTGATGAAGGAGCCGGTATGAAGACTAGTGCTTGTGATGAAGGAGCCAATATAAAGACTAGTGCTTGTGATGAAGGAGCCGGTATGAAGACTAGTGCTTGTGATGAAGGAGAAGACTAGTGCTTGTGATATAAAGACTAGTGCTTGTGATGAAGGAGCCGGTATAAAGACTAGTGCTTGTGATGAAGGAGCTGGTATGAAGACTAGTGCTTGTGATGAAGGAGCCGGTATAAAGACTAGTGCTTGTGATGAAGGAGCCGGTATAAAGACTAGTGCTTGTGATGAAGGAGCCGGTATGAAGACTAGTGCTTGTGATGAAGGAGCCGATATAAAGACTAGTGCTTGTGATGAAGGAGCCGGTATAAAGACTAGTGCTTGTGATGAAGGAGCCGATATAAAGACTAGTGCTTGTGATGAAGGAGACTAGTGGTATGAAGACTAGTGCTTGTGATGAAGGAGCCGGTATAAAGACTAGTGCTTGTGATGAAGGAGCCGGTATAAAGGTATAAAGACTAGTGCTTGTGATGAAGGAGCCGGTATAAAGACTAGTGCTTGTGATGAAGGAGCTGGTATGAAGACTATAAAGACTAGTGCTTGTGATGAAGGAGCCGGTATAAAGACTAGTGCTTGTGATGAAGGAGCCGGTATAAAGACTAGTGCTTGTGATGAAGGAGCCGGTATAAAGACTAGTGCTTGTGATGAAGGAGCCGATATAAAGACTAGTGCTTGTGATGAAGGAGCCGATATAAAGACTAGTGCTTGTGATGAAGGAGCCGGTATAAAGACTAGTGCTTGTGATGAAGGAGCCGGTATAAAGACTAGTGCTTGTGTCAGAGCACAGCGAGTTCTACGATATGAGCGGGTGCTCTGAGTTTGCTCCATCTCTCCGTTAGCTCTCTAGCTCACTTGGCCGGTTTTGTTTTATCTAACGTTAGCACTGCTCCACGTAGCACTCTTGGATACTGTAGCAGTAGCTGTTGGCATAGCAACAGAAGATGCTCTCGGCTGCTTTTTGGAAAAAAATAGACAACTTTTCTTGTCAAAAAAAAACAAAAAACACGTGATCATGGCGTGTCTAACTGCGTGTCAGTCACTGCTCATGCACACACATTCATTCTCCCTTGTGGGGGGGAGAACATTTTGGGCTTTAGCAGAAAGGGGGGAGGGACTGAGAAGTTGTTGATGTTCAAATTTGGGCTAAGTCCTGGATCTTCACAATCCTACCTACAGCACCTTTAAAGTAATTCATCGTGAAAGTAATCAGAAGATTAGTCGATTATGAAAATACTAATTAGTCGCGGCCGTTTGTTGTTGGTTGTAGACACACAAAATGGACAAAATGGAAAACAAACAAATGTAAAGCATGTTAATCCACGGTGCATTCACGTGCACCTCGAGAGACCTTGTAGCTTTTTTTTTACATCTGGATTTTTTGTTTTTCAATGTCTTTGATATTTTTTTATGTTTTATTCAATTTCAAATTCACTTTTTTTTCTGCGTTGTTGTCATTTTTTTCAACATTTTTGTCACTTTTTTTGCATTTCTGATGTTTTATCAGACGTTTTTGGCACTTTATCTGACGTTTTTGTCATTATTTCCAACATAACCCCCTCCCCCAAAGACACTGAACCTGAATATATCCTTATGTTGTGTCCGTGCAGCGGAGACGGCGCCCCCGAGCTTCTCCCAGCGGCTCCAGAGCGCCGCGGTGCGCCAGGGCAGCCAGGTGAAGCTGGACGTCCGGGTCTCGGGCATCCCGGCGCCAACCGTGAAGTTCTTCAGAGAGGGAGCCGAGATCCAGAGCTCCGCGGATTTCAGGATCCTGCAGGACGGAGAGCTGCACAGCCTGCTGATCGCCGAGGCTTTCCCAGAGGATTCTGGGAATTATTCTGTCACCGCCAGCAACAGCAGCGGACGCGCCACCTCCACCTGCGAACTGCTCGTTCAAGGTGAGGACTTAAAATTTAGATTAGATTAGATACACTTCATTTTAGAGATGTTCCGATACCGATACCAGTATCGGTATCGGCTCCGATACTGCCTAAAACGCTGGTATCGGTATCGGGAAGTACTGGAGTTTCTGCACCGATCCGATACCACGTAATAAAGCCCTGAAGAAAATCTACATTAAAGTAGTTTATTTATGTTATTTTTCCGTTATAACTGACTGTCAAACTGGAGAATAAAAGAAAGTTCTGGGGCATTCATTGTTTGTTTTTGTTCATGTTTCACAAAGAGTTTAACCTGAGCCAGACAGACAACAAAGATAGAAATCATATCACATCCATACATGGATAGTAGTATACAGCTGTTAAAACATAATGAAATATATGACACTCTGGTATCGGATCGGTACTTGGTATCGGCCGATACGCAAGTTCAGGTATCGGAATCGGTATCGGGAATCAAAAAAGTGGTATCGGGCCATCTCTACTTAATTTAATTTATTTGTTGCTTTTTCAAGGTTTTTGTCACTGTCAAACGAGGCCACGCCCATTTAGAGGACGAGAAGTGTGGAGGTTTCATACCATTGGTGCAGCGTGTGATGCTATCGTTAGAGAAATAGAGAATAGAGAAACTTGACGTGTGTTTGTGTTCAGGTGAAGAAGCCGTTCCGGCAAAGAAAACCAAAACGGTGATTTCTACTTCTCAGATTTCACAGAGCCGTCAGACCAGAGTGGAAAAGGTACGAAAATATTCCATATACATCTGACTTAGGATATTTAATCTTGATTGTGTCTCGCCTCATGACCTCCTCTCTCCTTGTGTTCGTCCTCAGAGGATGGAGGCCAGTTTCCAGGCCACCACCATGATGGAGATGCAGGTGGAGGGCGGCGCCGAGATGACTCAGCAGCTCGCTCACAAGACTCCGCCCAGAGTTCCTCCCAAACCCATGTCCAAGTCCCCGCAGCCATCGCTGGCCGCTAGGGTGGCCGGAGGGCGCCAACAATCGCCGTCACCGGTCAGACACGTGAAGGCACCCACGCCCACACCCGGCAGGTGGGTGGAGCCTTCATCGACAACTGTGTCCATGTTCAGACACTTTTTGCCTAACATTCAATCCGAATATGTGTTTAAAGAAGCCTGTCCTCCAATGAAAAACGCCCAGATAAGTCGTTTGTTTAAGCATCATTCTGACCTATATTTATGGTTCATAGTGGTGACGCCCTCTAGTGGCCGTAGTAGCTATGACGGGAGCAAAGCAGGAAGTAAGGTGAGGAAGTATAAGAGCGCCAAATGTCCTGGTAGCGAATTTACGAATTCTACTATGGCCACGCCAAGACTCACCCTTCAGTCACTACTTTCTTTTCTTTTTTTCTTTTTTATTTAAGGACAATGCACATTTAATGAACATGTACAGCAGTACACGTAAAAGTGCCAGATTATAGCCCAAAGGCTAATTTCCATCTGTAGTCCCAATTGGCAGATATAAATTACAATAACAAGACATAAGATAAACACTATTAACATCTGCTATATAAAACAGGATGAAAAAAACAAAAGTTATTAATAAATGTTATAACAGAGGCTCAACATACATATGTTTCACTAAACTAATATGGTACGACATACGAGTAAGGGTGACCCATACGTGGTTAGTTTTAAAACAAAATATATACAGTAATAACATTTGTTATGTGAAACAAGGAAAAACAAAATAAACTATTGGCCAGGTGTGCATGCTTACGCAAGGTAACTTGTTCAGGTCCTATCTCCTGACCAATCGGCTATCCTAACTTTAACCCCAACCAATCGAGCTGCTATTGAAAGGCGGGTCTTGGCATGGCCATAGTAGGAAAAATAAATTTGGCGTCCTGATAAGGAGGCAGGTTTGGGGGGTGGATGGGTCAAACATACACAGGACATTCACCCAGGAGACCAGGGTTCATGTTCCGGTTGAAGAGAAAAGGAATTGTAGCACTTACATACACCAAACTTTCCACTTCCATTCCTTTCTATATATTCAATCATAACAACATCTAGTCTAGAAAATGTAGTTTTTTATGGCTGTTGACTCGTAATCTGCCCCATCAGGCCGGTGAAGTCCGACACCGATGTCCCGCCACCCTGGAAGCGGGGAGACTTTGGGGCCGAGGCCAGCTACACCAGCATGGCCAGCATGGCCAGTATGTCCAGTATGACCAGTATGACCAGTATGACCAGTATGAGCAGCAGCTCTGTCACCCAGCTGGGCCAGGAGCAGCGCTGGGAGCAGCAGGTCACTGGTGTCAAAGAGGTGAGCGAGGGTCGGGGGGTTCATATACTGCCACCTGGTGGTCACCGAGTCCCGGGAACAATCTGAGAAACCTGAAGGATTGACAGAGCTTCAGCTTTTCTAAGATACACCCAAAAGAAAACCAGATCATTCTCAAAATATTTAAAAATTTTCAGTTAGGTGCCGTCTTTAACTACTTCTTACAGCAGATTATTAGAGTTACGGAGTATTTTTTATAATATACACGCAAAGATACCAGATTTTTTTTAACTCTTTGTAAGAGTCATAGCTCCGTAATTATGGAGTTATGACTCTCTTTAATTATTATTAAAGTAATTTCCTTATTTAAAGTATTAAACAACAGTTTCTCAGAGTGAATTGTATTGATTGTAACCAAAGGGTAGAGTCAGAAGCTTCAGTGTATATCAGGCCCCCCTTCTCTTCTCACATTTTTAAGAGTAAGTAAGATAAAATAAATTATCGAAAAAACTAAAGAATATATACACTTACTCAGATAATTTTCTACATACATGCATACATACAGTGTTTGCATACACATACATACACACATATATATATATATTTATATATACACATATACTTATATACAGACATACATACATACATATATACATACATACATACACGCCTACATATATACATACATACATACATACATACATACACGCTTACATATACCCATAAGGGTCAGTACTTATGTACAGTACATTAGACACATAGGTTTTTACATTCCCCAAAGCATATATAAAAAAGCATATTTGATTCATATCTTTTAGTTTTACACTGTCAATATATTTCTTTGACATTATTAATGTCCATCAAAATGGTTCTAATATTCCTGGAACACTGACAATCTCCATTTACTCATACTTACTTTGTCTTTAATTAAACCTGTGGACATACAGACGCAAATATGCATATAACTTTCCATAAGGACTCCTGGAACATTATTCAAGTATAACTGATGTTTCGGAGTAGCCGCTCTTATTCTAAAAAATACATTTGGAATGTTTTGTTTTTGGAAAGTAACAAAATACAAAAGTATTCCTTTAAACCGTCCTCCGTTCTGTTGAACAAATTGCTCCTGAGTGTGAACCTTTGTTTTTCTTAAATATGGGACTTATTTTTTCTTCTATTTTGTTCATAATTTGATCATAATCACTCTCTTGTTTGTTCGTCTACCGTCTCGCTGTTTTAAATGTGACTAACGAAGTGATGAAGACCGTAACTTTGCTATTGATCAGACACAAAAATGTCCATCATTTTATTTACATCACTGTCGTCTGGATTTAAGGACCATTTCTCTGCTTTTCAACCCAGATTTTGTTTTCCATAATTGTATATTCAGTTTGAAGTTGTCATAAACATGACTATTCTTTATATACAAATTAACATACCATTTTTAACCCCAGTCCCAGCCCAGCTGTTTAAATTTATTTAAATCAAAAGGTGAAAAAAAGGCCTTTAAGTCTGCCCAGGCTGGACACTGCATACTTTTCCTGGCCGAAATTTTATTTGCACAACTTGAATTTCACGTTTTTATCAAATGATGTATTTAAAAAGAACAAGGGGGGGTTAACAAAGTTTGGGTTAAAGACGGAGAATCTCACCTTCAAGATTCAGAAGACTCTTTTGATCCTACTGTCCAGTCTTTTGTCTTCCATCTCTGTCATTTCAATATGAGTTAACCACTTTTTCTCCACTTGTACAAGTCTCTAAAATACTTCCCAACAACAACGTTAATCCTTTTGATTTGGTGATTAGCCTCAAACTCTTGAAATACAGTCAGAATCTACTGGAGTGCCAGATGAGACCAGTTTTACTCAGAACAACGAGGGATGGGACGACACTATGAGCCAGGAAGAAATTACATCCGACCATAACTCATACGTTGACTACTTCGACACAAAATGCAAAACTTTTGACAGTCGAGACACGATGACCTCATTCGAAGAAGAGCAAGAGTCCCGAAACACTCTTCAAAGTCACGTGGAGACGCCAACGGATGACGTAAGCAATGAAGACACGACAGACGAGACGTGTTTTAGTCCGTCATACATCTGTAAAGATCTCTTTAACCACAAAGACTCAAACGGAGAGCTGCTCCACCTTGACTCAACCGCCTTGCCCGGTTTGTCCGATAAAGAGCGGTGTTGCTGGAATAATCAAGATGTCCGCCCGGCCTTCCAGCAGCCAGAGGAGCAGGTAGCTCTTCATCTGTCACGAGTGGACACGTCATTTTTTGGGCACTTTCATACCTCTTTTTTGAGTTTGGTTTGCCACCTCACATTTCTGCACCTTCAGCACTCTTTTTGGACTTTCAGCTGATTTCAGAGTTGTTCTTCTTGCATGTCAAACAGATAAGCATGTGTTGTCTTAAACAGATAAGATTTAATGTTCATGTGAGTATCCTGCGCATGACGTTTCCAAGCAGTCTATTATCTTAACTTGTGTTTTTTGGACTCCAGATTATGGATATTGATCATAAATGTGGATCAAATTTTCCTTTCTGCCAGTGTCCAAAAAACAGAATTAAGTGCTGATCCAGGTTTCAATAATCAGGAAATTATGATTATGCATGCAAACATGTAAACTGGATTCTCTAAAGTGTTGATATGTGACATTTTGTGTATAAGGTTTGGTGTCTTTTACAGAAGCAGGAAGGTGTCGAGGGGTAAAATGTTTAATCAAATTAGTAATTCATGCCAAGAAGATTAAATTACACAAATTATTCTGTTCCCTTATTTTAGTAATCAATGCCAGTGGATGACTTTAAGTTGTGTCTTGGCAACATCCACTCATGGGGAAACAGTTAGCCTAAGTTCCAAACTGCACTCCTTTAAATCAAAATAGTTTTTGACAAAATCAATTTATTTTATTTATTTATGTTTATTTGTATAGGGAGTATGTACCATAGACCTATACATGTCAGGATTATTTTAAAGTTTAGTAGGTATTGAATTCCACATGTTGATCCCCAGCGACAGAAAAACACAGTCTTAATGAGGATTTAAGTAAGGGCATCTTACAATACCTGTTGAAATAAGGATATATGCAGATTTCCCCTCGTCCACCTGTCTGTCTCTGTTGTGTCCTGAGATCAATGTGCTTGCTGGTTGTGTCTCCAGGCTGAGGGAGGGAAAAGAGCTGGGGCAGTGGCCACAGTGGTGGCCGCCGTTGACCTCGCTCGTGTCCGTCAGCCTGTGCATGTCGAGGACGGTCGAGCTGAAGAAGAGGCTGGGGCTGTAGAGTTAAGGCAGCAGGCCGCCGCGGCCGCCACAGCTGCCGGTCAACAGTATCAAGCCGGCTGGACAACAACAAGAGCGCCCGCTGGTCAAATGCTCACTACTGCTCAGGAGTTCACTTCTGAACCAACCCTGCCGCTGCCTCAGGTTAGCGAGGCCTAAGATTCATCAACGTTACCAAGAGATTGGACCAGATTATCTCAATAATAATCTTTTGTTCTGCTCTGGCTAACAATTTTCAGGTTTCACGTATACCTTGGGACTTAACAAAATGACAAAAAACAACAATCACAAGCAGTTCTTTTATTGATTTTTCTGATCAATTTAATTATTTATTGTTGCTTTACCTGTCCCTTCTTGAAAAAGAGTATGCAGGTTTTTATAATGTTCATTTGATTTTACCGTATTGACCCAAATATAAGACGACCCCAATAATAGGTTGACCCCCCTTTTAGGATAGACTTTATTGTCCCCTTAGGGAAATCTGTTTTGGACTCAAAAGCTGCATCAATAAATGCCTTCACAGTTACTAAAAACAACAGCATATGAACAGACAATACATGCATCAACTTTAGTAGTGACAAAAATAAATTGCACAAAGTATTGCACACATCCTGTGGTAAAAACATACTGCACGTAACACATACTGTATTTCCATCACCCCCCAGTAAAACACCATGAAACTATTGCACTATATCTACAGCCTCAAGCAGCATTGTTAAGAAGTTTGACAGAGATAGGACCAAATTAGTTTTTAAAACGTTTTCAAGACTCTATATTTGTATTTGAAAACAGTCCCTTATTTGGTTTTTCAATCACATATTCGCAGTCTCAATCTCTTGCGTCACTCTCACGGAAGCAGACATGCTTCGAGTAAAATTTCTTAAAAATAAGCAAAATTATTGGCCAGCACTTTAAGATAATAACTATCAATGTAGTAGGACAAATCTCTGGATAACCATGTCATCATTTTCAGTACTCAGGGTAGTAGTAACAGTATTTTTGTCCAGCTCTTAAGATCTTTCTGAGTTTGTAATGCTCCTGTGTTGGTTACTCCAGATTCAGAGAGTGACAGAAATCTCCTCCCATGTGGACACTGGTCTCGCCCCGTCTCCAGTTCCACATTTCACAGTTTCTAAAGTTTCTGTCCCAAAACACGAGTCTAGCTCTGAGGTAAGAGACGCAACATTGGGCAAGCAGTAAAAAATAACCTGCATAGAAAGAAAACACAAGAGAAAACATGATGCTTAAATAATAGAAACTAAACTCAATAATCCAACCTATAATCGACCCTTTGCTAAACCTGCCCCCCTTTAGATACTGTTGCTAATGCAATACATATTTAAAGGACCACGCCGACTTATTGGTACTTTTGCTTATTCACTGTATCCCCCAGAGTTAGTTAAGTCCATACATACCCTTCTCATCTCCGTGTGTGTTGTAACTCTGTCTGACCCACCACCGCTAGCCTGCTTTAGCACAGATCCTGGAGGTAAACGGCTCCATCTATCCTACTGCTCCCAATAAGTGACAAAATAACACCAACATGTTCCTATTTACATGTGATTTGTATAGTCACAGCGTGTACACATAACAAGGTCAAATGACACACAGCCATCTAACCGTATATAAACTGGGACCTATATTCTCAGAAGGCGAAGCACTGCTACTTCTGCTACTTGGGCGGAGTGATTATTACTCCAACTCTTAGCGAACTCCAGGCAAACTCTCTGCTCCTAACCATAGGGTTTCTCAGGTGCTGCGAGCAAATCACTCCGCCCAAGTAGCAGAAGTAGCAGTGGTTGGCCTTCTGAGACTATAGTTCCCAGTATGTATACGATTAGAAGATTGCTGTGTCTCATCACAACATGTAAATAAGAAAATGTTGGCGTTATTTTGTCACTTATTGGGAGCAGTAGGCTAGATGGAGCCGGTTACCTCCAGGATTTGTGCTAAGCTAGGCTAGCGGTGGGTGTGTCAGACAGAGTTACAACACGCAACGGAAGTGAAAAGGGTATGTATGGATTTATCTAACTCTGGGGGATACGGTGAATAAGACAAAGTCCCAATAAGTCTTTTTAAGCGACAATGTGTGTGACTGGAATAGAAAACTTAGCAACTTTGTGATAGGTCAGATAGAAACTGATACAAACCAACAACAACTTGATCCCCAGCGTTACCCTGACACACCTGCTGTGACTCCTGTTGCTCCTCTACGATTGGACCGTCACTGTTTGGGGGAGGGGTTTAGCGAAGGATAATTTGGTTATTACTGCTTGCCTGAAATGCAAACTTGTTGTGAACCGTAGTGATCAAATAATATCTATAAAATAACCAAATGATCCCTATTTAACCTTGTTTTTCTTCACCCTTTAATCAATAAAACACAATCCAGAACCCACTTATTAATCCAGTTTTATTTAAAATTCCTGTTGTAGCTGTAATAAAACTAACGTTCCGTAGATCCCTCCCTGTGCTGTGGTTTAATACAATCTTTTAAACCAAACCAAATTTTTTTGTTATTCATGCTGGTGTACCTGTTAATCCTCTTTGGGTCGGTCAGGTTTCCATCGCCGGCTCGGCTATTGCCACTCTGCAGAAAGAGTTATCTTCCTCCTCTGCCACCGCAAGAAAGATCATCAAGCCTGTCAAGTCTCCCAGTCTGTCTCGTACAATGGCAGACACCAGAGAGACACTGGAGCCTGTCCCTCCACCGTTCAAAGACTTCACTGAGAGTCATTATGACACCGAGTTACAGACGGGGGTGGTGTTCTCGGGGGGCATGGAGAGAAAATATGAGGATTGGGGAGCCCAGGTTTGTAATCTAGTGTCCTGGGCAGGATCTGAACAGGGCAAGAAAACCTGATGAGTAAAACAAGTCAGAGAAGTTGTACCGAGTCCAAAACCACAATAAAGAGTCAATGTGTCTGATCGTCCAAGACTTCCCAAGATATCTCAGCAGCTATTAGCCAGAATATGAAGACACTTCATGTGTATATACACGATACCCATATGATAATTCCTCTGACTTTTATTAAGGAATCAACTGGCCAAATTTTGCCAGAAATTCTCAATTTTACTTACTCCCTAGAGCTTGAATCCTTTTGATTGTACTAAAGAACATTGCAACCGTTAAATAAGGTTTTTAGAAGTTAGGTTTTCTTGATTTGTGTGAGAATCCAGAATTTACTTTCCCATTGCTGCTATGTCCATTATTTTTACAGTCTATGAGGTCAGATAAGTTCTACTAAGTCCAAACGAGCAATAATGATCAATGTTTCTGATTGTCCAAGACTTCCCAAGATCTACTTGCCAGAATATGAAGACAGTTCCTGTATATACACAATCCCCAGATGATGATTCCTAATATTTTTTATGAACTCTCTGACTTTAATTTTAGGAATCGACCAGCCAAATTATCCAAGTTCAACGCAAGAAACATCACATCTAAAAGGCGGAATTTTCCTAGTCCCCAGAGCTTGAACCATTTTCATTTTTTCATCGATTACAGCACCACACCAAACTCTATCCCCACTAGTCACTCGGCTTAAGACTAGGCAGAATAAAATATATGTTTTATTTTGTTGGATATGAAGAACATTGCAAACATTTGAGGCTACTCTTTGGACTTCAGTCAGGTTTTTGGAAGTCAGGTTTTCTTGATTTGTGTGAGAATCCAGGATGTACTTTCTCTCTAATTGAAACTTTAACATGCTCGTCGATGCTACTGACAACCTCATTCACACCTCTTGAGTCCATCCAGCCTTCCCTCCATCTTTCTGTGCCTTCTTTATGTTTTAAGTCTTGTCCAGTGTGTGTTTGCTTTGTTGTGTCCATGTCATGGATTTTAGAAGTTCAAAAGGTGCATGTTTTGTTAAATTGAAGTTTGCTAACCAATCAGTGATGACTCGACAGGTGTTGGAGGCAGCAGCCGTACCTTCTGCAGGTGGCGCCGTGATCCCAGCCACGCTGGTGTCGGTATGTGGCTTAACTCTCCTCAAAACCTCCAAATATAAAATGCCTAGAGCTGGATGATATGACCTTACATCAAAATCATGATTCATTTAAACATTATACCTTGATTGTGACTATTGAACAATTATTTAGTTTTAGTTTTTTTACCTTCATAATTAGGGTATTTGTTTTTTAAATAAAAGATTGAATATCTTCATGATTTTAAAATAACTGAAGGAAACACACGCACAGAAGAAGTATTTATGGTTATGTATTTAATATTTCCAACATTTGAAATCAAAGCACACATTGCTTGAAACTTTACCTTCTTCTGATTTTTTTAGTTTTTTAATGTAAAAAGCAAATTTCCTAAAAAAGTAGATAATAAATACAGTAACTTCTTTGCAAAAAAAAACACATTTTAAATATTGCCATGTCAAAAGTAAAACACAGGGGTTTAAAGCAGGGAATTAGAGTGTGTGTGCCGGTTAGAGGTTCAAAATTTCGATTACTTTCCAATGAATCGTCCAGCCCTATCCATGCCCCTGTGGACAAAAACATTTACTAAGAAGTGTTGTCTTTTGTCTGCAGGGTTTGAAGAACACAAATGTGACGGAGGGCGAGTCGGTGACCCTGGAGTGCCAGATCAGCGGTCACCCCACCCCCGTCATCATGTGGTTCAGAGAGGACTACAAGATTGAGAGCTCCATAGATTTCCAGATCATCTACGAGAACGGATTCGCCCAGCTAGTGATCCGCGAGGCGTTCGCTGAAGACAGCGGACGCTTCACCTGCACCGCCACAAACGAGGCGGGAACCGTCAGCACTTCCTGCTACCTGCTCGTCCAGGGTCAGTACCAACTATATATATATATATATATATATATATATATATATATATATATATGTGTGTGTTTTCCCTAGCTTTGTGGAAGCCTTAGCTGCGCGTATTTGTCTGGGGGTTTAGGCGTCTACCCTCAAGAAAATGTTCCGATTTGGTAAATTAAAAAAATGCAATTTCTCCAAACATGTTGTGTTCCTTTGTGGGATTTTGTGTCTCTTTGTGGTCATCTTCTGTCTCTTTTTGGTCACTTTTGTTTTCTTTGGGGATGTTTTGGGTCTTTGTGGTCATCTCTTTGTTGTCGGTTTGTGTCTCTTAGTCATAGTTTTGCGTCACTTTTTCACATCATTTTGGACCGTTATTGTCAACATATCTGCGCCTGCAATGTTGGAAAAGCTAGAGCAGATGAAACATTAATAACACTCAAAAAGCTTAAAGACAAAACTTAAAGAAGTCCAACTACAATCATTAGATCTGAGAAAAGTATTTTAGTTACGTTCTTTACGTGGTGCACCTAAACCTGTGTAAGGGCTGGGACGATATACTCTTATCAACAATTACCATCAACAGTCACACAGCTTAGCACCTTAGCTAGTGTTAGCAGCAAGTTGTTATTTACAGATTAGAAAAATAAGAGCCCAAATCCCTGGGGAACTACGCTAGCAAAACGTTAATGAATAACTGTGGTTTCTGCTACTGCGCCGTTGTTTACGGTAATATTACTAATTAAAGCACAACAGTAGACTACAGGGCTGGGACGATATGCTTTAGTGCCCAATTTGATTCATTCAAGCTACATGGGCACTGATTGGATTTGTGATTTTCATTTATTGTGATTCTACAAGTATTGGGATCCAATAGTATTGAGTATTGGGATTTTCAAAAACAAAAGTTGTATAAAACACGTCTAGAGACAATATATCATGAGACATTTATAAACACTACTCTCCACAAAAGAATGCGATGTTAGATGAGGATGCCGGGTTTTAGCATATAATTAAAGTAACGTTACTTAAGCCGCACTATAATATCTGCTGACATTTCAGCAATACAATAAATCCTGATGTTGATAGCTTTAGTCCATAATGTGCACATTCTTCATCCAAATAACAAAGCAGATTTTCTGTTTGCGCTAATAAGATTCTTTTAATAAAGATTTGATAATGAAGAAGTGTTTATATTTCTTATGTTTTTAGCCAGAATTTAGTTACAGGAAACAGTTAACTCTTTTTGCCAAATAAAAAATTTAAAGTATGTAGAAATTGTCAATGTCCCAAAAACAGTGATCCCCAAACCATGATATAAACCAAACTGCAAATTTTTTTAACCGTTCCACCCCTATTAGGTACTATTGCTACATCTGAAAACTTTTCCTGTCTAACAGGGTGCATCCTGCTTGAGACTAACCCTGTCTTTCTCCTCCAGTGTCCGAGGACATCGAGAGCAGAGAGGAGATCGCTGTCGTCACCGAACATCTTGAAACTGCTGAGAAACTGTGAGTCCATCAAGCTCTGTTAAAGTTTGAAAGATAAATAGATATGGTGATGAAAAAAGTCTAGAGCAGGGATTCTCAACCAGGGGTAGCCTACTTGTACTTCTGCAGTTGCCAAATATTGTTGAGTAGCTCAACCAATTTGATTTGATTGGAAAAATATATCAGCTGGAACACCTGAACACTATAGCTGCAGTTATGTAAGAGTGCATGAAAACTAGTTAGCAAGTTTATACAGGTAGATAAAAGTAATGACTGCTGAAATAGTTAGAGAAAAATACTGATTAAACTGTAGAAATAGTTAGCTTAAAGTAATGATAAAACTGTAATAATAGGTAGCTAAAATAATGAATCAAGTGCTGAAATAGCCAAAAGTAATGATTAAATGGTAAAAACTTGTTAGTTAAAGGTAATGGATAAATGGTGGAAATAGTTAGCTAAATGTATTGCATTAGCAAATGAAATGGTTAGATTAAAGGAATACGCCACCGTTTGTTGAAATTGGGTTATTCGCCGTCTCCTCTATATTTACAGTGCAGGCCAAAAGTTTGGACACACCTTCTCATTCAATGTGTTTCCTTTTTATTTTCATGACTATTTACATCGTAGATTCTCACTGAAGGCATCAAAACTATGAATGAACACATATGGAATTATGTACTTAACAAAAAAGTGTGAAATAACTGAAAACATGTCTTATATTTTAGATTCTTCAAAGTAGCCACCCTTTGCTTTTTTATTAATAAGGGAAATAATTCCACTAATGAACCCTGACAAGGAACACCTGTGAAGGTAAAACCATTTCAGGTGACTACCTCATGAAGCTCATTGAGAGAACACCAAGGGTTTGCAGAGTTATCAAAAAAAGCAAAGGGTGGCTACTTTGAAGAATCTAAAATATAAGACATGTTTTCAGTTATTTCACACTTTTTTCTTAAGTACATAATTCCATATGTGTTCATTCATAGTTTTGATGCCTTCAGTGAGAATATACAATGTAAATAGTCATGAAAATAAAGAAAACGCATTGAATGAGAAGGTGTGTCCAAACTTTTGGCCTGTACTGTACTGTATTCAAAGTGTAAATATACGCAATGTATTTCGAAAGCCTGTGGAGCCCCGTAGGCTGCCAATATCTCTGCGACCAAGTAGCAGTGCTTCGGCTGTGCTTCCACACATTATAGTCCCAAGTACACTACCGGTCAAAAGTTTGGGGTCACTTAGAAATTTCCATTCCACTCCATTCCAGACACAATACCTGCTGAGATCAGTTGCATTGTTTTTTTAATCAGAACAGCAGTTTTCAGATTACATTATGTGCTTACATAATTGCTTAAGGGTTCTCAACTGTTGTAGAAAGAAGTGTCTGAAGAAATGCTTGAAATCCATGTTTTTTGGTCTAAACATCATACTCAAATTAAAAGTGGTACAGCTCCCATATACTTTGACACTCAGGGGTGTGCCTGATATCATTGGAAAGGTGACTGATGTGGGTGTGTTTGTGTATTTGAGAATTGTTGTATTTTGTAGTTTTTGGGCTTTTTTCTTTGCACTTTTCAAATGGAAATAAAAAAACGCACAGACATATCTGTAGAAAGAAATCATATAAAATCCATTTTTTGAGTCTTTTGGTGTCTGGATTGTTTCTGTAGTAAGCTGAGACATGTGGCTAATGCCCTGTGGCATCTGTCACCTGTCAAATGTGTTTACAGCAGTGTATTCTAATCACTTTACAGATGTATGACTTGGACGGAAATAAAACACCTCCATTCTAGCCTCTGTAACTCTGTGTCAGTAAGGCCTAGAATCGCCCTGACACTTGTAACAAAAACTTGAGAATGTTTCCTTTCCAATGATATCAGGCATACCCCTGAGTGTCAAAGTATATGGGAGCTGTACCACTTTTAATTTGAGTATGACGTTTAGACCAAAAAACATGGATTTCAAGCATTTCTTCAGCCACTTCTTTCTACAACAGTTGAGAACCCTTTAGCAATTATGTAAGCACATAATGTAATCTGAAAACTTCTGTTCTGATTAAAAAAACAATACAACTGATCTCTGGAATGGAGTGGAATGGAAATTTCTAAGTGACCCCAAACTTTTGACCGGTAGTGTAAATATGAGCCTAGAAAATCGCACTCTTCAATCTGGATTGCTATTTTTACGCGTACGCAGGCCACAAGAAGTAATTAGGTTTTGTTTTTGTTGTTGTTGGGTCACTTTTACTCACGACATGCTACACGGCCACAAAGGATTCCATTCATTACGCTAAGCTAAGCTAGCCACGGCACCGCCGGACTAAGGCAATGCGTGCACTGAGACAAAAATGCGTTTGCCCACCTATATAAATATAGAGGAGACGGCGAATAACCCAATTTCAACAAACTGTGGCGTATTCCTTTAAATTACTGACTAAACAATAGAAATAAATAGCTAAAGGTTTTTGGATAAATGGCTAAAACTACAGTAGTACCATTGCTGACCAAATATTATGCTTTTTGGCTTTCCCCCTTTCCTTTATTGTTATATATCTTTTTTGTGCATGTTATAGGTTTACAAAGTAAAAAAGCCCAAAGTCCCCCCCAAAGGGACTTACCATCTCCAACAGAAACATTGTTCACAAACTGCTCCAAACAGCTCTATTGTAGTCCAGCCTTTACTTCAGAGACAAATGTGGGTCACTTTGTAACACACGTTATAATGTGAGCCTAGCTGCTAGCGTGGCACACCCTCATACTCTGCTTCTGACTGGCTAGTAGTCCTTACCTAGGTACTGTCAAGGCACGCCCTCATACTCTGCTTCTGACTGGCTAGTAGTCCTTACCTAGGTACTGTCAAGGCACGCCCTCATACTCTGCTTCTGACTGGCTAGTAGTCCTTACCTAGGTACTGTCAGGGCACGCCCTCATACTCTGCTTCTGACTGGCTAGTAGTCCTTACCTAGGTACTGTCAGGGCACGCCCTCATACTCTGCTTCTGACTGGCTAGTAGTCCTTACCTAGGTACTGTCAGGGCACGACCTCATACTCTGCTTCTGACTGGCTAGTAGTCCTTACCTAGGTACTGTCAGGGCATGCCCTCATACTCTGCTTCTGACTGGCTAGTAGTCCTTACCTAGCCACTGAGCATGTGCGACTCCCAACAAAGATGGAACAGAAGTGAGATGTCTCACTCTGTAGCTAAAACAGAGAGCTCAACACACAGGGTGAAAAGAGGAGCTGCAGCAATGTGCAGTACAACAGAAATATGGTGTTTTTTGAAAATTAAACCATGTAAACCTATTCTGGTACAACCTCTAAATACTATTATCAACCTGAAAATTTGCATAATATGGGCACTTTAAATATTGACAGTTCAACAATTATAAATAACAGTAAATAAAACACATAACAGTTGGACCAAACATTGGGAGTTAATGAAGGGTGTGGAGCGCTGTGGAGGTACCTCACACCAAAACGTTTGGGAACCACTGGTCAACATGGTAAACATTAACTCAAGAAAGTTGACTTAAACATAGCTAGCAACACAGCTTGGTCTTGTTAATCCTAAACAGAGATTTATGTTTTCAGAGTAACCGAAGAAGGCAAAGAGGAGACCATGTCTCAGGTGAGCGCGGCCGAGTCAGATACTGCGGCCGCCGCCGCTCCCTTCTTCATCACAAAGCCAACTGTCCAGAAGCTGGTGGAAGGAGGAAGTGTCTTGTTTGAATGCCAAGTCGGGGGAAGCCCCAAACCACACATCATCTGGAAGAAGGGCGGCGTACCGCTCACTACCGGATACAGGTATGGAATATCTTCAGAAACTACTGGCCAGGTTGTCATGATTCCTAGAGGAAGATTCCCAAAGAATTTAAGTGATTAGGCGCCTAATCAGTAGAGTTGTTCCCAATACCAGTATCAGAAATGCCTCCAATACTGCCAAAAATGCTGGTATTGGTGAGTATTTGAATCTGTGCATTGATCCGATACCACATAATTTAGCCTAGAAATAACTACTTTTTAGTTTATGTTGTTTTTCCATTATGACTGACTGTCAAACTAGATAATTAAAGTCATGTTGTCCTCGGGTCAAATTTGACCCGTTATCAAAATGTCTATATCAGAAATATGGGTTTCTTTTTAAACAAATTACCCAAAAATAACATGGATGGTTCCCTACAACACTCTTTGCAAGTACAATTAATGATCACTATACTTTCATTACATTTTGAGTGTTTTCTTCAATTTTATAGCATTTGAAAACAGTGTAAACGGTTTCTAAACAGTACTCAGACTAAACTTTGACATACACCAGTCTTTGATTATCCATCAAATAATTCGCAATTTCTGCTTTTTAAAAGAGGTTTATTGACCATTAATTCCAAAAATAAGTATAACAGTAGTGGTAATAAGTTGGTGAGTGGCGTGTAGACAGTACTGGTGGTAGTGGACAAAAGTGTCAACAGTAAAAAAAAAAGAGATAAAAACATTTAAAAAAAGTGTTAATTTTCTATTTTGACCTGAGAGGACAACAAGTGCATGGTTGGCGTGAAAAAAAACACAAGGGTTAAAGGAAGTTCAACAATTTGTAGCAATCATATTACATCCATACAGGGTTAGTGGTGTTAAAACATAATATATATCATTTTTTTGAATACACTAGTATCAGATGGGTACCCGTGGTCGGCCGATGTGGAAGTATGAAAACAATTAATCATGTGAATAATGTTGTGTCTGTAATGAACACTGCAGCCTCCAGGGGGCACTAGCCATCATTATATTGCCTTTCACTTTAACGTGCTCTTTTTCCTCCGCGATCCATCAGATACAAAGTTGCCTACAAGAAGGAGACTGGAGAATGCAAGTTAGAGATCTCTATGACCTTCGCTGATGACGCTGGAGAATACTCCGTCTTTGCGAAGAACAAGCTGGGAGAAGCCTCAGCCTCCGCCAATCTGCTGGAGGAAGGTACGTAAATAAACTCTACTATGCTAATCAAGTCAGACAGGTCGAACAGGAGGAAAAGACAGACGCTAGGGGCCCTTCCACACCTACCTCGCTTTTTCTGGATTTTCAGACTTTTCAGTTTAATCTCAGCCAAAATTAACGGTGTGACGTCAGATGCACATCCATTTGCAAACCAATCAATGCCAATTAAAGGAAGACACAGCACTCCTAGATAGATAAGTATGTCATATGAAGTTCTTTAGTTCGCTCAAATATGCGAAACCAAACCAAATTTGGTTTGACCGAATGTATCCAAACATGAACCTTGGTGTAGACTTTTAGGTGTGAAAGGGGCCTAAGTTTGTAAGGACTTCAGGACAAGAAAACAAGAACAGCAGAGAACTGGTTCTTCAGTTAATGAAATAAGTTGCCTGAGCTAATGTAACTTTAATTAAATGCTTGGTTTTGCTAACAGAGGAATACGAAGTCTACATGAAGAAACAGGAAGAAACCTTTAAGACTGAAGTGACAACTATGGTGCAGGAGCCCAAAGTGGGAGACCTCCCCCCCGTTGTCGTTACAACAATGGAACAGATGACCACCACCACCATTATCTCGGGACAGGTAAGAGCAGTGTGCAATTTTCTCGGGGAGTGTGTGGGATTTCACCCTTTCTGGTCTACATAACCCTGCCTTTGATGCATTATTTTTAACCGTGGTGGGGTGAAAAATGTAGCCTCTCCCCCCCCCCTCAAACTGATCAATGCTACTTTACCCAGAAAAAAGTGAGTGTCATTTCACAGTTTAGTTTAGGCACCAAAATGACTTGTTATGTTTAGGAAAAGATGGTGGTTTGGCTTAAAACACTCCAGAGGAACTAACGAGCGTTTCCTGGGTGAAAGAGTTTTGTTTTTGCCAGAAAAGTGGAGTCCGCACTCCAGCTAGTAGGCGCTGTGTTTTATGCTGATGCCACATTTCATTTTAAGATGTTTTCAAGATTATTTTCCATTGAATATTGAAGTTCATAAATATGTGTTTTGGCATGGCTGGCCTATATCCATTGTATTGTATTGGAAGAGGGATGTATTTCTTGCATGTTTTGTTTTGTTGTGCACGCTCAAAAAACTGTGCAAAACCACAGTTTTGTTTTGTGTGCAGAAATCTTAATGTGTAAAGTAACTAGTAACTAAAGCTGTCAGATGAATGTAGTGGAGTAAAAAGTACAATATTTCTCTCTGAAATGTAGCGGAGTAGAAGTAGAAAGTGGCATGAAAAGAAAAGACTCAAGTAAAGTACAAGTACCTCAACATTTGGACTGAAGCCCAGTACTGGAGTAGATGTACTTAGTCACATTCCACCACTGATGATTAATGATTGTTGGTCAGCATTAAAACACCCAAATAAAATAAGAACTTGTATGTACCTGAGTCATCTTTCTGACGTCTCGTCTCATCTGCAGGAATTCCATCTTTCTGCCATCGAGCTGAGGACCATCCAGGAGTTTGAACTCACCATTATGAAGATTACCTACAGAGATATTGTGTCTGAGGACGGAGAGCTGATGGTGACTGCGACCCCCACCGAGGCTATGCAGCCAACCTTTGACACTCCCGTCAAAAACTACAGGATCAGGGAAGGGATGAGCGTCACTTTCCACTGCAAGGTGGCTGGAATGCCGCTCCCCAAGGTACAGAATCTTATATGTTGACTTAACAAGTAGGTTCGCAATAGAGACTAACTAATTGCACATTTGTATCCAAAAGAATGGCGGCAACTAAAGATTTTTTTCATGGTGGTTTAATGTGTGGATTATTTCCTGGATGAATGGATTAGTTGTTTGGTCTCTAACATGTCAGAAAATGGTGAAAAATGTGGATCAGTGTTTCCCCATAAAGCCCAAGATGACGTCCTCACGTCTTGTTTTCATCCACAAGAGAGAAGAAACTAGAACATATTCACATTTAACAAGCTGACATCACACAAGTTTACCTGTTTTTACATTAAAAAAAATGACTCAAACTGATTTGATTATCAAAATAGTTGGAGATTAATTTAATAGTTGACAGCTAATCGATTCAACTTTTCAGCTTCACTTTCTGCTAAATCTTTTCAGTTGAAAATTAAGCATCTGTTTTGTTAAGATTTTTAAATTTCCATTTTTAAACGTTTGGTTGTTTTGTGACAACTAAATGTTTAAATCTTTGCAGTTCTAATCCAAAGAGTCTTACAATGACGATTTGTCTTCTGCCAGATCGCCTGGTTCAAAGACGGCCAGCGTATCAGGGCCGGCGACCGTTACCAGATGGAAGTTCTTCAGGATGGACGAGCCAGTCTTCGTCTGCCTGTGGTTCTCCCAGAGGACGAGGGCGTGTACACCGCCTTCGCCTCCAACATGAAAGGAAATGTTGTCAGCTCTGGGAAGCTCTACATTGAGTTGTCCGGAGCTGTAACACCTCAGAGATACACACCACAGCCAGCCATGCAGAGGATCAGGTGAGGTCTCACTCAAAGGACTAAGAAATATGTCTAAAATGAAGAACTGTGGACGCCTGGGTATCTTGTCCACGGTGTCACCAGTAGTAGTAGTAGATAACTTTATTGTACCCGTGGGGCAGTTGGGTTTGCAGCACAGTCGCAAGGCACTTCATGACAGGACATCAGACATATAACACAAACAAATAGCCCATGCATCAGACACCGACAGACATAACATGAAGAACATACATTACACACTAGGCAAGGCAAGGCAGCTTTATTTGTATAGCACATTTCAGCAACAAGGCAATTCAAAGTGCTTTACATGAAACATGAAACATTAAAAACAGTTAGAAAACAATTAAAAACAATTTCAAAGCATTAAAACAATTAACAACAATTTAAGATCATTAAAAGACAAGAATAAAATGTACAGTGCAGTATAAGAATTTTAAAGAAAGAGCAGTTAAAAATAGGTTATTTAAAGAAAGGCAACATTAAAAAGATATGTCTTCAGCTTGGATTTAAAAGAACTGAGAGTTGCAGCGGACCTGCAGTTTTCTGGGAGTTTGTTCCAGATATGTGGAGTATAAAAACTGAACGCTGCTTCCCCCTGTTTAGTTCTGACTCTGGGAACAACAAGTAGACCTGTCCCAGACCACCTGAGAGGTCTGGGTGGGTCATAGTGTAGTAGCAGATCAGAAATATATTTTGGCCCTAAACCATTTAGTGATTTGTAAACCAGCAAAAGTATTTTAAAATCAATTCTTTGAGGCACTGGAAGCCAGTGTAGAGACTTCAGTACTGGAGTGATGTGATCCACTTTCTTGGTTTTAGTGAGGACTCGAGCAGCAGCGTTCTGAATCAGCTGCAGTTGTCTGATTGATTTTTTAGGGAGACCTGTAAAGACACCGTTACAGTAGTCAAGTCTACTGAAGATAAAAGCATGGACAAGTTTTTCCAAATCCTGCTGAGACATAAGTCCTTTAACCCTTGATATATTTTTAAGGTGATAATTGGCTGATTTTGTAATTGTCTTAATGTGACTTTTAAAATTTAGGTCTGAGTCCATGACTACACCAAGATTTCTGGCTTTGTCTGTTGTTTTTAACATTGTCGTTTGAAGCTGAGTGCTGACCTTTAATCGTTCCTCTTTTGCTCCAAAAACAACCACCTCAGTTTTTTCTTCATTTAATTTAAGAAAGTTATGGCACATCCAGTCGTTAATTTGTTCAATGCACATATTCAGTTGTTGTATTGGGCTATAATTCCCTGGCGATAAGGTTATGTAAATTTGTGTGTCATCTGCATAACTATGGTAACTTATTTTGTTGTTTTCCATAATCTGAGCCAGTGGAAGCATGTAGATGTTGAACAGAAGAGGCCCCAGAACTGAGCCTTGGGGAACTCCGCACGTCATATTTGTATGTTCAGATGTATAATTACCTACAGACACAAAGTAGTCCCTATTCTTTAAATAGGATTCAAACCACTTTAGTACTGAGCCAGAAAGACCAACCCAGTTTTCCAATCGGTCAAGCAATATGTCACGGTCTACCGTATCAAATGCAGCACTGAGATCAAGTAATACTAAGACTGAAATTTTGCCACTATCTGTGTTTAAGTGGATTTCATTAAAGACTTTGACAAGAGCCTTCTCAGTGCTGTGGTGTGGTCGAAAACCTGACTGGAAGGCATCAAAACTATTGTTGAGTGATAAGAAAAGGTTGAGTTGTTGAAAAACCGCTTTTTCTATGATTTTGCTTAAAAATGGAAGGTTTGATATCGGCCTATAGTTGCTCATTAGTGACGTGTCTAGATTGTTCTTTTTTAGGAGTGGCTTGATGACTGCAGTTTTTAGGGCCTGTGGAAAGATACCTGAGAGCAGAGATGTATTTACAATATTTAGAAGATCAGAAGCCAAACAATTCGAAACACTTTTGAAAACACCCGTTGGTAGAATATCAAGGCAACAGGAGGTTTTCAGATGTTGTATTATGTCCTCCAGGTTTTTAAGGCTGATCGCATGAAATTGTGTCATATTTGATTTTGTTTTGTGTGAACACTGTGACAACACATATCCTGTACTTGATATGGAAGCACTGACTGTTTGTCTAATTTTCTGAATTTTGTCTGTGAAGAAGGAGGCAAAGTCATTGCAAGCCTTGGTAGACAACAGTTCAGATGCTACTGGTACTGGAGGGTTGGTTAATCTATCGACAGTAGCAAACAAAGCACGTGAATTATTATTGTTTCTGGCGATAATGTCACTACAATACACTAGGCCAGCTGGATATCTAGATTATTTTGACTGATTTAAGGCTGTTATGGCTTGTGGTACAAAAGAGAATTGGGATCTGTTCTTGGTCAGTTTCATTCAACCATTTTGTTGGAACATCCGCTTCGCATACATTATGTGTGCAATGTAGCCAGCCTGTAAGAAATATGTTTGAAGTGTAGAACTGTGGACGCTTTTGTATTAAAGACTGCTTCTTCCTTAGATCCACATCTCCTCGCTCTTTGAGCCGTTCTCCTGGCCGTTCTTCCAGCCGTTCTCCCGGACGTTCTCCAGCCCGCCGGCTCGACGAGACAGACGAGGCTCAGCTGGAAAGACTCTACAAGCCTGTGTTTGTCATGAAACCTTCCTCATGTAAATGCTCCGAGGGGCAAACTGCCAGATTCGACTTAAAGGTTGTCGGCAGACCAATGCCCGACACATACTGGTTCCACAATGGTGAGTAAAAGATAGATGCATTTTAATTAAGGTGGTCTTGAACATGATTTGTTGGCCACAAAATAACCAAAATCTGTACATCGCCTCCATAGGACAACAAGTAGTAAGTGACTACACCCACAAGATAGTGGTTAAAGAGGATGGTACCCAGTCCCTGATCATTGTCCCGGCCATGCCACACGACTCCGGAGAGTGGACGGTCATCGCCCAGAACAGAGCTGGACGGTCGTCCATCTCTGTCACTCTCACCGTTGATGGTAAGACCACAGTTCATCTCAGACATTGTAAAACCCTGTTTGGAAGAGAATACTTTTGAACGTTTATTAACTTTAAGGTTTCCATTTTTCTTTCTTTTACAGCTAAAGAAACCCTGACACGCCCCCAGTTCACTGAGAAGCTGAAGAACATCAGCGTAAAGCAGGGCACTCTGGTTGAACTGGCTGTCAGAGCCATTGGTAACCCCCTGCCTGATATCGTCTGGCTGAAAAACAGTGACATTATCACCCCACACAAGCATCCAAACATCAGGTATGTTCAATATTAGCTGTATTATCAGTAATTATAAAGTGGCACTCAGTCATCCAAACTTAAAAAATGTAGGGACAATTGGTGTTTCAGTCTTTATACGATGGCCAAATGAGCAAGCTAGCTGCCTCTACTCACAGAAAACATGCTTGTAGGAGTGGCATCCAATGTTTATACTCAATGTTCCACATCCTTATCTGAAAATGTAACAATTCATCCTTCTTTGATTTAAATTTAATGAACTACTTTGAGGTTTTTGTTGTGATTACCTAAAAACTCATTGTAGTGAAAACCCAAATGGTGATGATATGACAAATCTATCTTCCAGGATTGAAGGAACCAGAGGAGAGGCCAAATTCCAGATTCCCTCATCAGCTGGCACAGACAGCGCCTGGTACACTGCTACAGCCATCAACAAGGCTGGCAGAGACACCACACGCTGCAGAGTCAATGTTGAGGTAGACTATGTTGAACCTGAACCAGAGAGGAAGCTCGTTATTCCCAAAGGAACCTACAAGGCCAAGGAGATTGCCCCGCCAGAGTTGGAGCCCCTTCATCTGCGCTATGGCCAAGAGCAGTGGGAGGAGGGCGACCTTTATGACAAAGAGAAGCAGCAGAAACCACAGTTCAAGAAAAAGCTGACTTCTATCAGAATGAAGCGCTTTGGTCCAGCTCATTTTGAGTGCAGACTGACTCCAATTGGCGACCCCACCATGGCGGTAGAGTGGCTGCACGACGGCAAACCCCTGGAAGCTGCAAACAGGTTGCGCATGGTCAACGAATTTGGTTACTGCAGCCTGGACTATGAAGCTGCCTACGCTAGAGACAGTGGCGTCATCACTTGCAGAGCTACCAACAAGTTTGGAGCTGATCAGACCTCAGCCACCCTGGTCGTCAAGGACGAGAAGGGTCTTGTTGAGGAATCACAACTTCCTGAAGGCAAGAAGGGAGCACATAGAATGGATGAGATCGAGCGCATGGCTCATGAGGGAGGACCCTATGGAGTCACTGCTGATGAAGACTCTGAGAAAATGAAACCAGAGATTGTTCTTCTTCCTGAACCAGCAACAGTGATGGAAGGCGAAACTGCACGATTCCGCTGCAGAGTGACCGGTTATCCCTCACCCAAGGTTAACTGGTACCTCAACGGACAACTTATCCGCAAAAGCAAGAGATACAGACTTCGGTATGATGGTATTTACTACTTGGAGATCACTGAAGTCAAATCCTATGACTCAGGAGAGGTGAGATTGGTGGCCGAAAACAACATTGGCTCAGTTGAGCACACCGTGAAGCTGGAGATTCAACAGAAAGAGGACTTCAGAACTCATCTGCGCCGTGCCCCAGAGGGTAAGGCAGCTGAGGCCGCACCCGAACCAGGAAAAACATCTTTTGAAGTGGTGAAGACAGACATACCTGGAGACGACTCTCAGCTGAAAGAGGTGGTGAAGCTGAAGAAGGCCCAGAGAGTTGTCCATGAGAAATCCACAGAAGAGTCGGAGGAGCTGAGGGGCAAGTTCAAACGCAGGACAGAGGAAGGCTATTACGAGTCCATCACCGCGGTGGAGCTCAAGTCACGCAAGAAGGACGAGTCCTACGAGGATCTGCTGAAGAAAACAAAGGAGGAGCTGCTTCACCGGAAGCAGGAGAAGGAGGCGGCTGAGAAGAAGAAAGAGGATGACCGCCGCAAACTTACAGCTACACCTCTACAACCACAAAGGGTCAAGCTCTCAGCCAGCATGGAAGCTCCTAAGATTGTGGAGCGTATCACCAGCCAGACAGTCGCAGAGGGCGATGAAGTCAAGTTCAGAGTTAGAGTCATCGGCAGACCAGAACCTCAGTGTCAGTGGTTCAAGAATGGCGTTCTGCTGGAGAAGACTGACCGTATTAACTGGTACTGGCCTGAGGATCATGTGTGTGAACTGACTATCAGAGACGTCAGAGCTGCGGATTCGGCAAGTGTCATGGTTAAAGCTACAAACACTGCTGGAGAGACTTCAGGACATGCTTTCCTGCTGGTGCAAGGTAACAACTCCTGACTATCTACAGTTTACACGTAAAGCCCTATTCGCACGGAACTATTATTACCTGGGGACCTCTAGTAATTTTTAATAATTGCGGAGGTCATCTGTGATCTTAATCCCAGGGCTGGGTATAGCTAATGGTCCTGATTCGATTACATTTCCAACTTCATATCAATCAGGTTAGGGAAATTTCAGATCCAGTACCAGTTTATCTTCGTTATATAAAAAATGCTGAAAATTGTAAAAGCAAGAAGCAACTCTCAATTTTCTTTACATTGTACTAAAAAGTTTGTTTGAAGGACTTTTTAATTCTACATCTATGATGAAAAGAAATGTATAAGATCCTTCAAACAAAGATTGATTTTTATTGGCGAATGGATTATTTTAAACCAGCCCTACTTAAATCCCGTGTGAATCTGCCATGTCGGTAATTTGTCAAGTATAAATTCCACCACAATTTACCCACCATATTTTGCCAAACACAGGGTTGTGTGATGTTAGTCTCGTGTGAATTGGCATTTCTGTGATAGGGGGTAGTTTTGGCTGCATTGGCAATTATAAATTAAAGTTTTGACATCATATGTGGAGCTTAATGTCAGTAAACTTGAGTAAAATACAGACTTCGCTTATCCCATACAAATGCGTTGACGAAACACAGACGTGCGGGTCATTTTTAAATCACATGAGGTCTTTATTCTGCATTTGAATTGTGTATTTTGTAACAAAGGTGTTGTTTTTATTTTTTCAGCAAAGCAAGTCATCACCTTTACACAGAAGCTGGAGGATGTCAACGCAAAAGAGAAAGACACCATGGCTACCTTTGAGTGTGAAACCAATGAGCCTTTTGTCAAGGTCAAATGGCTGAAGAATAACGTGGAGATCTTCTCCGGAGACAAATACAGGATGCACGCTGACAGAAAGGTCCACTTCCTGTCTGTGCTGATGATTGACATGAGGGATAACGCAGAATTTACCTGCAAGGTTATCGACGAAGATGTCAGTACAACTGCCAAGCTCAATGTTGAAGGTGGGTTGCCTAATAACTGGCTACGCTCAAAGAAAATAAAACTTAAACATTAGCCCTCATGTAACTCTAAACACTAGCCTTTTTAACTGTAATGTCCAGTCACGTAAAAACTTTAAAAAACAATCTACATCTTAGCCCCAGTTGAAAGCCTTTTGCAAGTCTCCCTTTTCAGGCAGGAATGTTATAAAATGTTGTGTTGTTATGTATAGTCATTGATTGAAAAACAGAAATTATGACTTGATTAAAAAAATATATACATATTAACATTAACTTAACTGTAACACCTGAACACTATATCTTGCAGTTATGTAAGTCTGTGAAAACTAGTGAGCAAACGAGCACAGAAGTTTAGCATAAAAGTAAAGAATAAATGGTAGAAATAACTAGCTAAAAGTGTTGACTAAATGGTGTCAATAACTAGTTAAAAGTAATAAATAAATGGTAGAAATAACTAGCCAAATGTTATGGCTAAATGGTAGAAATAACTAGCTAGAATGACTGGTTAAATGGTGATATAACTATTTAAAAGTATTGAATGATGGTTAGAAATAACAAGCTAAAAGTATTGACTAATTCACTTCCAAGTGCATGATTGACTTTCCACTAAAATTGCAGTCATTGATGTACCTTCTGTATTATGTCCTAACAGGAGAACCGCTGCAGATCCTGAAGCAGCTGGAGAGCACCGAGGTTCCCGAGACATACTCCGGAGAGTTTGAGTGTGTCTTGTCCCGTGAGGACGCTGAAGGCAGCTGGTTCTTTGGAGAAAAGCTGCTCTCTCCCAGCAGTAAATATGTCATTTCCTCCCGCCGTGGAAGACATACCCTGTCTGTCAAAGAAGTTGAGAAGAAGGACCAGGGAAAATATACCTTCAAAGTGGCCGAGTTCAAGACAAGTGCCTCATTGAAGATGAAATGTGAGTTATGGAAGTAATTTAAAGTAAATTTGGAGCTTCTAGCTTTGATAAAGTCTGTCAATCGATATATAAAATTACTTCCAAAAACACATTTTGATATAATTTGAAATTTTGTGTCAAGAGAACATTCCTTCTCATTTACCCTCAGGCCAAAATGTACACTTTTATGCAAAAAAAAATATTGAAATCTAACTATAATTAGTATACTATAATACTTGTAGCACCACAACATATTTCATAATTTAAAGACAGTAGATATAACAAAATCTTCATTATGTTGTTTGTTCTTTCCACTAATTCCATATATTGGGGTGTCAAGAATACTACAGCCTCTAGGGAGCACTAGTCTAACTTTTATTCTGCTTTTATCCAGTGCCTAACATGTTTGTCTTGATCGTTCAGTGCGTCCAGTGACCCTGATACAGCCTCTGACGGATTTGACCATCTGCGAGGGCGATATCGCTCAGTTGGAGGTTAAGTTCTCCCAGGAACATGTTGAAGGAATCTGGATGAAGAATGGACAGCCAATCACGGCTTCAAACCGTGTGCACATTGTTATCGACAAACAGATCCACAAACTTCTGATTGAAGACACCAACAAGGATGATCATGCAAAGTACTCCTTTGAGGTTCCCGATCAGGGGATCTCAACCTCTGCAAAGCTGGTCATTCAGAGTAAGATACCTGAGATTAACATTGTCATTAACATTTTGCACAATGAAACACGTGTACAGACAAACGGGAAAAGACTTATAACTCAAAAGAAAGAAAGGGGGGATCTTCATCGTTTTATAGTTTGTACTCACATTAGCCACATTTCGAGGATTGCATTAGTCAGTACTCAGTCCTCTTCATCTGCTAGCTCCAGACCTTTCGCCAATAAATTAAACTCTCCCTAAACCTTCTCAAAAAAGTATTGCTTCCATCTTTGTATTCATTTAATTTTTTTCCAGAGAAAAAAATATTAATATTTGCCAAATCTTACACTTTGTCTGTGGGTCTTTTTTTCTCAAAATAATGCAATTGATTTTTTTAGCATGCGAAAGACACAACCTGAGACGTTTTTCTAAAGGATTTAGTATTCCAAAATGAAATGTTACGAACAAAGGATTTCATCTTGTGTTTCAGCAATTGGCATCTTGATCCCACTGAAGGACATGAGTGCCATTGAGGGCACCAAAGCCGTCCTGGAGACCAAAATCTCCGCTCAGGACATCACCTCAATCAAATGGTACCACAACGACAGCCTGCTGGCGCCCAGTGACAGAGTCCAGATGGTTTCAAAGGGAGCCAAGCAGCGTCTGGTCTTCAACCGGACCTACGCCTCTGATGAAGGACACTACAAACTGGTGGTTGGCCGAGCCGACACCAGCTGCAAATTTTCTGTTCAAAGTAAGTTGTTCTTTGTTTGTTTATTTGTTTTATTTGGATCCCCATTATCTTCATCATAAGGTACAAGCTATTCTTCCTGGGGTCTTGCAGTCTGTGGCAACACAATTTACAACATCACATTTAACACAATACACACACATTAGACATTATTACACAACATTTCATATGCCATATATTTACAAGATTACAGTTGACGCAATTAATCAAGAACAAAGAAAAAGACATTACACTACTCACAATGAATCTATTTTTAAGGAATAAGTGATAACGCAATTGTTCTAGTAAATATCTGTACTATAACATCCGAAAGACCCAAGAAGGTTAAAAAATACTTTAAGGAACTAGACAAGGAGACCCATTGTCAAGTCTGAATTTTTTTATCTGCATAGAACCAGAACAAGAAATATATCTTTAAGGAGTAAAAGTAGGACAAGAAGATTATAAATTGGCATTGTATGCCATTGACGTAATCATATACATACAGAACTATACTGACTACACTTGGACAGTTAGTATGCATGACCTGCCAGCAGAAACAGGTCCATCTGGTGGACACTTTAATAAGGGTCAGTGTTAGATGATGCAAAACAAATATGATTCCCTGGAATTTTACTGTTTATTGTAATATTAAAGACTAGAGTCTATACACAGATCCAATATCCCGTAATTTAGCCCAGAAAAACTACTGTAAGGTAGTTTATTTATGTTCTTTTCCCCTTAAGATGTCGAACTAGATAAAAAATAAAGTTCAACAATGATAGTAACAATATCATACCCATACAGGGTTTTGTACAGATGTTAAAAAAAGAATATACATATTTTAACTCACTGGTATCGGATCAGTACTCAGTATCAGCCTGTACACGAGTTCATGTATGAAAAGAACAATATCTATGAAAGACTAGTCGTAATTAGTTAAATGCCCTAACTCTTGTTCCATCTCTCAGCTGTCCAGATTGTGAAACCAATAAAGGACATGCAGTGCTCCGAGTCTGAGAACGTCACATTTGAAGTGGAGGTTTCTCACCCGGGCATTGACGCCTTCTGGACCTTCAAGAGGCAGCTGCTCAAAGCCAGCGCCAAATACAAGATGGAGTCCAAGAACAAGCGCCACACCCTGACTGTCATGAACGCAATGAAGGATGAAGAGGGCGAGTACATGTTCGCCGCTGGTGAGAAGATGTGCACTGCTACATTAACCGTATCAGGTAAGCCGGGCTACATTTTTTAAATTAACTTGTAACTTATTTTTCAGCACAATCTCAGATAGGGCGATATTTTGATTTTATATATATATATATATATATATATATCGATTCATAAAACCCGTAATCAAATTTTTCTCTCTATTAATCGAAACTGAAAGACCTGAGGAAATCCATTGGTACCAACCATTCATGCTAGCTTGGAAAGAGGGTTACATGGCCTTCCAAAGATAGGCTACATTTTTGCGAGGGAAAAACTGACATGTACATTTTAAAATGCCCTCTGTCACCTAGATATCTGAATGAAATGTCACTCAATACTCTCTGACTGTCTGTACAGTTGCACTTTAGTGTTCATGTAAAATAATGACATTAAGGTAACTGCTTTAATTTAAACATTGATATTTTAATAATGCAGCAGGATAGGGGGAACCTTGTTCAATAGTAGAATCTATTTCATATCAAAGCCAAATTGGTTTTGCAACTGATGTATCCCAAATTGACATTGAATCGAAAATCGAATCGGAAAAAAAGCCTTCTTAGAAAACACTTTCTAAGACTGTAATTCTCCGAATGGGATGTAATTTTATTTGACACTAATTTAGGAAACGTACACACAGTGATATTCTTTTACTTGCACTATATGTCTTGTTTTAAATATACGTAAAATGTACATGTAATTTTTATGTACTGTATATGTTGTGATCATTGTATGTGGACCCCAGGAAGAGTAGATGCTACATTGTAAGCAGCTAATGTAAGCAGCTTTATCCGAATAAAGGAGTAAGAAGCAGTAACTAATGTAACTGCTTTAATGTAAACATTGATAGTTTAATAATGCAGCAGGATAGAGGGGACCTGTACACTTGTAGAATCTATTTCATATCAAAGCCAAATTGGGTTTGCAACTGAAATATCCCAAATTAACATTGAATTCAATTGAAAATCCAATCGAAAACTATTCCAATAGGGAACTTCAGAATCGGAATCGATTCGGGAAATGGCAGTCCAAAAGAGATGGTTTCTATCCAAAGTTAACACATTGTAGTGCTGACGGGATGAAGCGTTAACTAACTGGATCCATCTATTGTCACCAGGTGGCGCTATCAAGAAACCCCTGCATGATTTGATGGTGGCCGACTCCCAGACCGCCATACTGGAGTGTGAAGTCGCCAACCCCACCGCCGAGGGCAAGTGGCTGAAAGACGGCCAACCTGTGGACTTCAACGAGAACACGCTGAGCGAGGTGAAGGGTGCCGTCAGACGCCTCATCATCACAATCACCAAAGCCACCGACGTCGGAGAGTACACCTACCAGGTCGCCACGTCCAAGACCTCAGCCATGCTGAGAGTCGAGGGTAAGTCCGGACACAAACCCAACACAGCTGGTTTACATTTATATTGTAGAGTCATTGAAGAACAGACACATCGACTAAGATACATTGACTAAATATCTCGTAAACAAGCTTAGTTATAGTGTTTGATTTCAATACAAAAATGATTTATTTATTTTGTTTCATATTTATTCTTTTTATCTTCCCCATTGTCAGTGTTTTGGTTTATTTTGTAAAAATAAATGAAATCTTAAGATCAGAGGAAAACATGAAACACAATGGTGTGGTGTTAATTTTGTACTACTTTGCTATGTGCCTTTATTATTTCAAGTGTTATTTGTAAAAAGAAATGTAATGTGAAAATACAGTATATACTACATTAAATATTATGTCTTGGACACACAGAACCAGCATATTTTACCTTATTCAAATTTGTTTCACTGGCAAATATCCATCTCTAGCAATGGCTCATCACTAACACACGGATTAACAAACTCCGGATTAACGACAACGTTTGTTTTGTCTCGACAGCTGTGAAGATCAAGAAGACCCTGAAGAATCTGAATGTGGTCCAGACTCAGGATGCCTTGTTCAGCCTGGAGCTGACCCACGAGGACGTGAGAGGAGCACAGTGGATCAAGAACGGTGTTGAGATCCAGCCCAGTAATAAATACGAGATTACTATTGAAGGCACAGTCCACAACCTGAAAATCAAGAACTGCAGCACACAGGACGAGTCTGTTTACTCTTTCAAACTAGGAAAACTGTCTGCAAGCGGCAGGCTGAACGTTGAAAGTAAGCAACCACTGATTTGTCCAGAAGTACAGTTCCAAAGAAATGATATAACTGTGTTCATGTTCAGGACAGGCTATTGGCAATATGCGGACACATCCGGTCTGACGCAGTTTCCGGGCTTTTCGCAGTACTTTTCCTGGGCGATCGCCCCCGAAGAGCAAATAGGATTAATAAATTAATAATAACACATCTAAGAATATATACGTGGGAATTTTCATATATGTACATGGACATTTACATGTCTAATTAGTGTACGAAAGTGACTTTGCTGAGAGAAAGCAGGAAGAAGGCTTGGGCGACACTCTGGTGGCGGTATAACTTTACATTTAAAGTGGAAATTAAGGAGCATGTGTGGAGTTGTTGAAGCATGAAACATTTATTGTGAAGAGCAGAAGTACGGTCCTGGATGTGTTGACAGCATTGATGTTTATTTGGGCGACTTGTTAATACAGTTAACACACCGAAAAAACACCATCACCCAGTCAGTGTTTACAGCGGGGAGATAGGAAGGGTACAAATATGGCCGAGGGTAGCATATGGCTTATTCACCATTGTTAGCTTCCTTTAGTCGGCTCTTATAAAGACAAAGCTAAGTTAAATGGTCAGAAGTTATATTTTATATTTTGACACCATTAAAACCATTTAAACTAAAAACTGAGATCAGTTATATTCACAGAATAACAGAAATTGTGATAGAACTTGAGCCAAAAAGTGTCTGAGCAAAGACACAGTTCCCGTACACAATAAATTATAAAACTGTAAAATATTTTCCCCACAGCCATCAAGATCCTGAAGAAGCCAAAGGATGTGACATCACTGTTGGGTGCAACTGCCGTATTCGAGCTGGGCATCTCCGAGGACGACATCCCCGTGAAATGGATGTTCAACAACGTGGAGCTGAAGCCAGGCGCCAACTACAGGATGCTCTCTGAGAAGAAGACCCACAAACTGACTGTCCAGGACGTGGACAGCAGCAAAGAGGGACAGTACACCGCCGTGGTGGGACACCTCCAGTGCAGCGCTCGCCTCACGGTCGAGTGTAAGTGTTAGCATAGCACGGCACATTAGCAGTCTTTGAAAATACAAATACAATACATAAACAAGAATTGGGGCTGCTCCAATATGGAAAAAAATCATCGAATCACAAATATTTTGGTCCGTATTGAAATCAGGATTATTTATCAGGATTCCTCATTGACTTTTGGAAAGATGTTGCATTTATTGAACTTAAAAAACAGTGAAAACACCTTTAATTGTGACATTTCCCTTCAGACATTTCATATTTGAACATTTATTCTCATTCAGAACACCAAACTAAATAAGAGTTTACTTGCAAAACATGCAAAAATGTGCAAAATAATCGTTTTTCTTGACTATTCACTGATTGAATTGATATTGAATCAAATCAGAAATTAAATTGAATCTGGACAATGTGATTTGGAATCAAATTGATTCAGGAAATCAGTGGTGATACCAAGCCCTAATGCTAATCTTAAAATGATAGCACAGGGAACATAATCTTTGCAAAACACCAACATCTCCCTTTCACTTATAGCAGAGAGCTTCAGCTTTGAAAGTTATGTCTTAATATTAATCTAACGTATTATTTGCAATATACTGTAAAACAGCCTATTTGCTAAAAAACACACACATTGATGATAGGCTTACTTGCCTATAGGTGAGATAGCCACACACAGATCCAGTTCATCCTAAGGATGTTTAACATTAAAAACAACAAACTTTTTATTTGAATAGCTTAGTATTCTATGCGCTATAAAGGTTTGTATAAAGGCTTGAGGCCGCCCACACGTCGATGTAGGTCCAGTATAATATTCAACTTCATTTTATACCATATACTGTTTGTAGAAGGGGGCCCCTGCTCCATCTCTCTTTAGTTAAGTGGTCCTTGGTTTAAGAAAACCTTGAAGACTCCTGACTTACAGCATATACATTGTACTGACCCTTTTATAAACGGTCTATGGTTCTGGCCCATCTCATTCAGTTTCACAAAGAAGCCATCCTCAAAGTACAGTATGTTCATATTTGGATGAATTTTTGATAAGGACCTTTTCTCCTGCAGCCCTGCGAGTCACCAAACCGCTGAAGAGCGTGAACGTCCCGGAGACCCAGGCGGCCACGTTCGAGTGTGAAGTGTCCCACTTCAACGTGCCGTCCACCTGGCTGAAGGACGGCGTGGAGATCGAGATGAGCGAGAAGTTCAGGATCGTGGTTCAGGGGAAACTCCACCAGCTGAAGATCATGAACACCAGCAAGGACGACTCGGCCGAGTACACCTTCGTCTGCGGGAATGACCGAGTCTCTGCAACGCTCACCGTTAACCGTAAGTTTAAGTGCATTCGTTTTCCGTAGTTTCAGAAACGTTTCTTATATTATAGAGTCTGTCCTTCCCTGAAAAACGGCCACAGAAGTTGTTTGTGCCAGCAGCAATTTGGACCTATATTTAGGTTTGAAGTGGCTGCGCCCTCTAGTGGCCGTAGTAGTTTTGACAGGAGCATATATGTAAAAACGTACCATCTCTTTGCTGTAATTCCTTTTCGGTAAACTCACCGCCAACTTTTTTTGTTGTTTTCCAGCCATCGTCATCACGACGATGTTGCAGAACCTGGACGCTCAGGCGAAAGACACGGTCACATTTGAGGTGAACATCAACTACGAGGGAATTACGTACAAATGGCTGAAGAACGGTGTGGAGATCCGGTCCACGGACAGATGCCAGGCTCGCTGCAAACAGCTGACTCACACTCTTAGCATCAGGAACGTTCACTTTGGAGACAGCGCCGAGTACACCTTCATGGCCGGCTCGGCAGTCACTACAGCTAAACTCTACGTCGAGGGTAAGAGTCGTTCGCTCTGCTTTGGTCTCCACAAACTCCTGACGCGAACAGCTGCAAGATGCTGCACGTATTTCACCAGTTAGTCTTTCTGTACGTACACACCGCCGCCAACTTGAGCTGCAAAAGAAGCTCTGGCCGCCCTGTCAAGGACTCTCGTCAAAAAGGTACAGGGAAGTTTTTGACGCTTTGGCCACTCTGACGTGGCAGGACATTCACATCAAGCAAGGAAGACTAGCATACATACTTAAATATTAAAAATATCACGCACTTCACCAACTCACCGGAGACACCAACTATCCCAGCTATTTTATCCTATGCCTCGTTTTATTTTAACTGGTCCCTATAAGCAAACAAAGTCATATCATAAATTATAGGGAACCCAGCAACAGCCATGTTGAGCTTTTCCTCCATTTTCTCGGAACTAATGTTTTGGTAAAAAGTTTACATCGTATGTTTCTCTGGGATCAGCCAGCGCAAAGAACGTCTATATTCATTTTAATTTTATTATACAGGAAAATTAAAAGTATCATTAAGTTAACAGTATAGGCTAGACGGGCCTGACTCAGTTTAAAAACCAGCTTTTTTTGTTTTACAGAAACATAAAACATTTGATACAAACTTACAGTACGTAGGGGCAGAAACATTTATACAGGACATCTGCATAGACTATATTCTGATTGGTTGCTGGTTGTTTGCTGCTGAACCGCGTCATAGCTCATTAACATAAAGTTGACCAAACTTTCTGCTTGACGCTCTGGTCGAACAACACGCCCAAAACGCTATGCTGACAGATCTGCTGCTCCTTGCAGCTGGGAGAAGCTTCCATTGAAAATGAATGACTTCCTGTAACTTTAGAAGCTCAAGTCGGCGGTGTGTACGTACAGTCTAACTGAGCCTGTGTTCCCTAGCTCCTTCTGCAGCTTCTTTTCTCTATGAGAAAATGTCAGGAACATTTTTAGGAACAAAAAGTCAAACTTTTTGAAGAACAGATGTCAAATATTGAGAAACAAAGTTTGAATTTGTAAAACAAAATCAAACACAAGGACATCCTTCTGACATGTAGAACTTCCTAAGGAAAACTGGAATCACCTGCAGGACCCCTAGAATCTCCAAAATAAAACCACTGGACCACAGAAAACTGACACTAAAAACTGGTTGTTAATTCTTTGTCATGTCCCATTTCTAAATTCATTTCTGTGTGTTTTGTGCCGCTGCAGCCCGCGTGGTTGAATTCACTAAACACCTGAAGGACATGAAGATCACGGAGAAGAAGAGAGCAACTTTCGAATGTGAAGTTTCTGAACCGAACATCCAGGTGATGTGGATGAAGGACGGCCAGGAACTGGAGATGTCCGACAGGTATGGTAACTGGTATTCAGTGGTGGAAGAAGTACCCAATTCATAATCAAAAATCAGATTTTATAAACTACATGTATTTTGTGTGCAGAAATCTTAATGTGTAAATAACTAGTAACTAAATCTGTCAGATAAATGTAGCGGAGTAACTAAAGTAACTAGTAACTAAAGCTGTAACAGATGAATGTAGTGGAGTAACTAAAGTAACTAGTAACTAAAGCTGTAACAGATGAATGTAGCGGAGTAACTAAAGTAACTAATAACTAAAGCTGTAACAGATGAATGTAGTGGAGTAACTAAAGTAACTAGTAACTAAAGCTGTAACAGATGAATGTAGTGGAGTAACTAAAGTAACTAGTAACTAAAGCTGTACCAGATGAATGTAGCGGAGTAACTAAAGTAACTAGTAACTAAAGCTGTAACAGATGAATGTAGTGGAGTAACTAAAGTAACTAGTAACTAAAGCTGTAACAGATGAATGTAGTGGAGTAACTAAAGTAACTAGTAACTAAAGCTGTACCAGATGAATGTAGTGGAATAACTAAGGTAACTAGTAACTAAAGTAACTAGTAACTAAAGCTGTAACAGATGAATGTAGTGGAGTAACTAAAGTAACTAGTAACTAAAGCTGTACCAGATGAATGTAGTGGAATAACTAAGGTAACTAGTAACTAAAGTAACTAGTAACTAAAGCTGTAACAGATGAATGTAGTGGAGTAACTAAAGTAACTAGTAACTAAAGCTGGAACAGATGAATGTAGTGGAGTAAACAGTATTTCTCTCTGAAATGTAGCGGAGTAGAAGTATAAAGTGGCATGAAAAGACTCAAGTAAAGTACAAGTACCTCAACATTTGGTACTGAAGTACAGTACTGGAGTACATGTACTTTGTTACATTCCACTACTGCGGTACAGATTTGTATTATAATTATACAAACATCCAGAAAATCTCTTGAGTAACTTTCCGTTGCCTTATGTTTTTTCCTGCAGATATAAAATGTCTGCAGATAAGTTTGTGCACCATCTGACGGTGCCGTCGGTGCGCCTGTCGGACGCCGGAGAGTACACGGCGGTGGCCGGGTCCAGCATGTCCAAGGCCCAGCTGGTTGTCCTGGGGCGGGACGTCAAGATCTCCGAGCCCGCTAGCAGGGACATCTCTGTGAGTTCATATCTTCATCTACGTTTAATGCTTTTGCCTTCATCATTTAACACGAACCGACCCGGACGAAGATGGATGGATAAAAATGTGAAATATTTTGAGAAAAAATTTGAAATATTTTGAGAAAAAATTTGAAATATTTTGAGAAGAAATGTCAAATATTTTGAGAAGAAATTAGAAATATTTTGAGAAAAAATTAGAAATATTTTGAGAAGAAATGTCAAATATTTTGAGAAGAAATGTCAAATATTTTGAGAAGAAATGTTAAATATTTTGAGAAGAAATGTCAAATATTTTGAGATTCGTTTTTTATATTCTGAGTAAAAATGTCTAATATTTTGAGAAAAAATTTGAAATATTTTGAGAATTAGTTTTTTATATTTTTAGAATTTTTTTTAAATATTTTGAGTAAAATGTCTAATATTTTAAGAAAAAAATTCTAATATTTTGAGAAAAAATATTGAATATTTTGAGAAAAAATATTGAATATTTTGAGAAAAAATATTGAATATTTTGAGAAGAAATGTCCCATTTTTGGAGAGTTTTATTTGAATATTTTAAGGGGAAAATCTCACCCCCCATTGGTGTGTTTCTGAAGGTTGTTGAGAAGCAGAGAGCGACCTTTGAGTTCGAGGTGAACGAGGACGACGTGGAAGGTCGCTGGCTGAGGAACGGCGTGGAGATCCAGCTCTCGGTGGAGGAGAGGTTCTCCTACGTCTGCATCCGCAAGCTGCACCGCCTCACCGTGTCGGAGACGTACCGTAGCGACGCCGGCGAGTACACCTTCCTCGCCGGCAAGAACAGGAGCACCATGAACCTTCACGTCAGACGTAAGACAGCTGCGGATCACTCACCTCGCTGTTCATTAAACAGTTTTGAGATCTATAGAGACAGAGCACATTTAAGTCCCGCCCCCACTGGGGGGGAAACATCTCTCCTCTCTCTGTTGACTTGTATAGAGCTCAACAGTGACCACCCACTTTTTTAATGGTTGTGGTTCCGGAAGTGTTTTTCCCCATTCAATTGTTTCATTGACGTTTCGAAAATTGCTGATATAATTAATATTTAAGTCTGGAACCGAGCCAACCAGCTACGAGATGAATAGTGAGCATAAAACATTTGATTCGGTGCAAAAAGAAAATTTTGAAAACCGCGAAAAGGCAAAAGGTACAAGACCGCGTACAGAAACTATCATATACTTCAATGGCAGAAGCTCGCTCTGGCCCTTTGCGGTTTCGCAAGTATGGTAAACATTTTAATGGTAACAGTGAGTTGGACCAATCAGAGACTTTGCTGTCGAGCTTAGGATTGTGGGTACTGTAGTTTTTCTCCATAAGATTGCGGCTAAAACATGTTTGCCTTAAAACAAGGTTGATTTCATACAGACTTTTAGCTTCTACAAGAGCAAAAACTTCAGTTTCACAACCACGTAGCTCGGGGTCAGTCTATCTCGGATGGTTTAGACATTATGGCTGATAATCGAAACCCTTATGGAGATAATCAAAGGGATTTTTACTTCCGGAACCGGCTGTGGGCGGGACTGTTGGTGTCTATTGTGTGAAGGTTTTAGAAACATGTCTAAAAGCTACTGTGTGCTGATATATTAACTACCAACAGGGTCAAGAACCCACAACTTAAAAAAACAATTAGCGTGTGTTAGCTTAACTTACAGATAGCTAGCCTAAAACTGTCATTTGGATGTTTGACTTGGTAACTAAATGTTTGCTGCAAACGTAACGTCAGACATAACGTTAGCTTAGTGTCTTCCCATTCTCTTTGCTTATTCCTCTCGTCTGTTTCCACTTTTGTCTTCATAAAGTTTGTTAAAATGAAAGCACTGCAGAACTTTGTTTCAGTTAGCCGAAAGGGACAACAGTTTTTAAGGGTTGTTTTACCGTCCAAACGTTTGATGGTGCAAACTTTGCTCAGTCATATATTTTGAGGTGTGGAAAAACTTGACTAACCTTCCCCTGCTGTGTGTGTTCAGTGCCGGAGCCTCCGCAGATCGTGCGCCACATGCAGCCCCAGACGGCGATGTCCGGCAGATCGGTTCGCTTCTCGGTGCAGGTGAGCGGCCTCCCGGAGCCCCAGGTGTCCTGGTACAAAGACTCCCAGGCTCTGTCGACCAGCTACAAGTGCAAGTTCCTCCACGATGGAGACGAGCACACGCTGCTGCTGCTGGAAGTCTTCCCCGAGGACGCGGCTGTCTACAGCTGTGAGGCCAAGAACGACTACGGAGAGGCGACGAGCTCCGCTGCGCTCACTGTGGAAGGTACGGGTTAGCTCACTTATCACACCGAGGTATCGACACACACTCAAAAATGGAGACAAGAACATTTCGGTACTTCTATTTTTAAGTGTGTGCATTTCCCTGTTTAGGCTTTTGTTCAAAAGTGTGAAGGTCAGATTAATTTCAAAGAAGACATGCGTCAATGTGTGAAAGTTTTGTTAACCATCACGTACATTTTGTTCCTTCTCTCTGACCGTGTATGGCAGTTTACTGAAATCACGTTTGAATAAAGTTTAAATCTGATATGTTTGAGTCACGGCAGGCAATATCATATTATTATCGGTGAAATAATTAGTATCGGTCATTAGAGAGCCAAAAAGGCAAAGAAATTTGATGGATTTTGTCAATGAAAATGTGTGGTAACGCTGCAATCAGGATGTTGACTTTAACTTTTCTTAAGTTTACGTCCAGTGGAACAAAAGTCGAATATTTTGAAGAAAAAATATGAGATATTCAAAGATTTTTTTGTATATTTTGAGAGAGAAGTTTCTTTGAATATTTGAGTAAAAACATTGCAATTATGACCCTTGACTTTCTTTAACTTTTCTTTAGTTTAAGTCACAAGTTACACTGAGTGTAAAAGACAGAAAGTTTTTTTTTTTGTCATATGAACTTGATTATGTTTCTGTCTTCCAGTTTCAGAGGTGGCTGAAACCGTGGCTCGGGTCTCTGCTCCAGTCCTCATCGCTCCCATGCGGGACATCCTGGTCCCCGAGGGAAACCCGGCCCAGTTCCAGTGCTCCGTCTCTGGGGAAGGTAGCGACCACTGCTCACTTTATTCTGGTTTAAAAAATAAATACTGTCACATTTCACCATCGAGGTCTGTGATCGACCAGTCTGTGGTCTCACAGAATTCCTTGAAATGATCACGAATTGTTAACAGTGTATTACGTGGTGGCACTGAATGTGTGAAAATTCCATGTGGCCACCACGGAAAACAATGCCAAAGTAAAGTCAATGAGAAGATGACGTAGCATTAAGATTCTACGGTAGCGAGTAGCATGAAAGCCCGAAAATCTGCGTAGGGATGTTGGGTTGGGGGGTGGATGGATCAAACAACACAGGACTTTCACCAGGAGACCGGGGATCATGTCAAGTGTGTCACGTTTCCTAAACCCAACTGTACCGTTCTTCTTTATCTAAACCCAACTGTCCCGTTCTTCTTTATCTAAACCCAACTGTCCCGTTCTTCTTTATCTAAACCTAACTGTCCCGTTCTTCTTTACCTAAACCCAACTGTCCCGTTCTTCTTTATCTAAACCCAACTGTCCCGTTCTTCTTTACCTAAACCCAACTGTCCCGTTCTTCTTTACCTAAACCCAACCGTCCCGTTCTTCTTTATCTAAACCCAACTGTCCCGTTCTTCTTTATCTAAACCCAACTGTCCCGTTCTTCTTTATCTAAACCCAACTGTCCCGTTCTTCTTTACCTAAACCCAACCGTCCCGTTCTTCTTTATCTAAACCCAACCGTCCCGTTCTTCTTTATCTAAACCCAACTGTCCCGTTCTTCTTTATCTAAACCCAACTGTCCCGTTCTTCTTTACCTAAACACAACTGACAGACTTACGGCTGTCACGTTATGTCCTCATTTTAGCTTAATTAGTTCAGTTTCACGTTTACTACGTCTGGTTTGCCGCCACATCTCCACTTCCTGTTCAGACCAAAGATTTGTGCAGAGTGTAAACTTTTTGTCTCTTTGCAAGTCTCGGGTCTGCAGTGTTCTCAAAGCTGCCAGTTTTTACTAATGAGACGGATGAAACCTTTTTACTGATAACGGAGTTCTGAGATTCTGTGTGGCCTTGGTAATTACGTAGTAAAGTGTGTTTGACCGTAAATACACTCTGTGTGTGTCTCCAGATTTGCAGATTTCTTGGTTCTGTGGCGACAGAGAGATCAGACAGTCAGACATCTTCAGGATGTCTCATTATGGTCAAACCTGCCAGTTGGAGATCTCCAGAGCTCTCCCGAACCACGAAGGAGAGTACTCATGTGCTGCCTCTAACTCGGCAGGAATGGTGACGTGTTCTGCGACTCTGAATATCGACGGTGAGTAACTCAGGATGTTCACATGATGCTCAGATAAAAACTGTCGCTGTCAGACTGTACGCAATGCACGCACTTCAAAATAGTCATTCTCAGATCTTCTCTGCAGGCATGTTTTTAACTAGAGACGGACACCACGTCTCCACTTCCTCCCCCACTACAAAGTGAAGCCAAAATCTCCCCACACAAGCCAAAACTCAACTGTCATTTTGAAGTTATCCAAGTTTTCCTCGCCACTGTTGCACCAAATGCTTGCTCATAGGAAGTTGTTGGTTGTAGAGTGTGGTCTAGACCTGCTCTAGATCTGTAAAGTGTCCTGAGATAACTCCTGTTATGATCTGACACTGTAAAGAAACTGAATTGAATTTAAAAAATCTACTACATCAAATAAAAAATAAAAACCTTTGAACAGACATCGGCGTGATCACAACTATCTACAATGACAGAAACCATCTTTCGGAAACATTTATTTGACGTGTACTTTGATTTTTGATTGATTTTCTTTAGTTTGGCTTCACTTGCACAGTTTATGCATCAACGCTGCTCTGGATGCTCCAATTTTCAGCTTAACATCTGACATGTTGCTTTCCACTGTGGCGATAAGAAAAATCCTCTTGAAGTCTGTTTTCATTTAGAAACTGAATCTGAAACTCTCTGTTAGCATGGTAGCTAACCAAGTTGTCGAGAACTAGGGCCGGGTACCGCCAATGATTTTCTAAATTGATTACAATGTTAGTTCCAATCCCAGTTTATCTTGGACATAAAAGAGAACTTCTGCTGTAAACTGTCCAAACAAGAAGCAAACCTCAGATATTTGTTTATAGTGCAAGCCCCAAAAAGTTAGTTTAAAGTACTTTTTACACACACATCCATGGTGAAAAGGCAAATATTAAAATATCCATTTCTGGGTTTTATTCATCGATATCAATCACTCAAACAAAGATCCATTTTAACTGGAGAAAACATTGTGTTAACCCTTCTCTATCGAGAGCTAAAACGAAGTATAGTACTTATTTGACTACATGATTATGGGCTCATACTGATGTTTAATTTAAATTTGATCAATCAGAGCATCTGTCCAGACAGATGTTCTTAAAGTCTCCTCCTTCCCTCCAGAAAACATTATGCTTCACACTTACTTGTTTAATATAAAATTAAGCTTGTATTGGCACAAAACAATAACTTGTGCTTATATAAGGCTGCATGGTTCATCAGGGGGAAGTGGCAAGGTTTCAGGCATGTGTGTTTTTCGTTCTGCTGCTGGTCGCACAAAAGATTTTAAATGACGGCATTTTGAGAAATCATCTTTTCTGTATTTTCAAGAGCGAGTAATGCTGTGGTCGGGGTCATTTTATGTATTTCTGTGAGATCTGGTTGTCTTAAACATGTCGTACCTCTTCTTGTTGTACCAGATAATGATCTTCTCATCTGACTCTGGCTGAAACAGCAAACAAGAATATTTCTAGTATTAAAGCTTATTCAACAACATTGACTACATTTACATGCACATAATATTCAGTTTTTTGCCCTTATTCCGACTAAGCTGTTACCACAGCTAATGAAAGAGACTCTTCCTCAAATATTCCCGTTTACATGTAGCTGTACCACAAGCCATAAAAGCCTTAAATCAGTCAATAAGCTAGATGTCCAGCTGGCCTGGTCATACCCAAGGGTGTACAGTGTATTGTAGTGTGTGATGTATGTTGGTCTGATGTAGGGACTATTTGTTTGTGTCATATGTCTGATGTCTTGTCATGAAGGGCCTTGCGACTTTGCTCCAAACCCAACTGCCCCATGGGGACAATAAAGTTATCTACTACTACTACTACTACCATAGCAGCGCACAGAGCTGACTGTACGCCGTAAACAATGCGTTGTATACATGTTCAAAGAATTCCTTTTAAAACCTGAATAATACCAGAATATCACACGTCTTATTCAGAAAATGCTATATTCAGAAAAAGGTTTTATTCTGAATATCCAAACAGAATATGTTGTTTACATCAATTATATCAAATTAGGAATATTTTCGTATTCAGAATAATAGTGGAATATTGGTGTGCATGTAATGTAAACATACTCATTGTTGATGTGCCTCAAATTATCAACCAAGTTTTTTTTTAAATCAAAACCTAGAGTCACAGCCAGAGACATGGTGGTTATTGTTGGGCTACTGTCTGTAAAACTGAATCTAAAGAGACCCTATTCCATCTCTACAGACATGTCAACAAGATCTTTGTTCAACCAGCCAGCTCAGCCTACACAAAGTCTTTCATATTTTCATTTTGATGACGTAACAAACAGTTAAACTAACTGTAGTTAACTGTTTCTGTGAGCATGCAGGCCACATATATTTTAAATCAGCTCGTAGCCTTTGGCTGCTTCTGTTTTCTGACACCCTTACTGTAAGCGCAGGTGATAAGCTTACATGTTTCTCTTACGTTTCTTTGCATGACTGTCTTCTTTTCTGTCTTACACGAATAACGGCAGGGATGTCTTTATTCTGAGGCACAAATCTTTATTTCAGAGGAATGCAGCATGCTCAAAACAGAGCTGAACTTTGGAAAATCTAGCTTTCCGGGTTCCTCATGCTCGAGCACGGACATAATAAATCAATAGCTGTTTTATTTTTTATTTTATTTTGAAGTTTGGCTCCAGTCAAGCTTGCATGATTGACACAGGAAACCAGCCACTGTCCACTCTCTCCCTGATCATGACTGATCCTCAACGCTCCACTCCAATCAAGCTGTGACCTGAAGAAATCACAGCCACAATGATGTTTTGACCTAATTATTCTACTCTTTTTTTACTGCCCAGATGAAAAAGCCTTAGCTAGTGGGACTGATGCTATGCTAAGTCAGAGACTGGAGACTCGGACGGAGAGTTTCAGCTCTCTGTCGGCGGGACAAACCGCCCACAGTGTTGAGTTTACCGAGACGGTCTCTGAGAGTTCCTCCGTGTCTTGGAGGACGGTTGAGATTCAGATGGAAATGGAGACGGAGATGCAGAGCGTAAGCTCGGTGGAGAGCATTTTTGATACCAAACTCTCAGCCAGCCCCAAACTGCTGGTGGAAATGAGCGACGTCCAGGTGCAAAGCGGCGACATGGCTGAGTTCAGCTGCTCGTTCGACGGGCAGCCATTCACCGGGGTGGTATGGGATCATAACGGCCGGAGTGTGGCCGAAACAGAGAGGGTAAAAAGCTCTCAGATTGGGGGATTGTTGTCCCTGGTCATCAAAGGTGTTGGCGTGGCGGACCAGGGTCGGTACTGCTGCACCGCCACCAACCAACATGGCCAGAACTGCTCCTCTGCCCAGCTCACTGTTGAAGGTGGTTAATCTTTGTTTTGTTTTTTTATCATCTGGTCCATATAAACTCTCCACCTGCTCATCCTGCTTCGTCCCCTCCCCTCATTATTTAATATTTCCTCTTAGCCTGTAACCCGTTACACTGTAATAGAATAACTCGCTTTCTAATCTAGTTTATTCTCTTCCTGCTGTTTCAAGCTTCGCCTCGCTAACCTCATCCATCCATCCTACTAAACCCTCTTTAGTGTTTCGAGCCTTATAAACTCTGACCCCTAATTACTCTCCCTAACTTTATTCTCACCCAGCTAAAGAAGCGAATCTCAAAGCAGAAACCCCAATCCCTTCTGATTCCCTGCGTAAAGTGTCTCAGACGGACAGGGATGCCGCTAGAGATCCCCCTGACCAAGACAAGCAGGAGGCGGTGGAGAAGCCGGGACCATTGCCTCCATCTTCCCAGAGACCGTACAGCCTCATCAGCCACCTGTATTTCCCGGACGTTGTGCCTCATGACAAGCGAGGGCAGCGCCTCTCCAGCTGCCCCGAGTTCTTGATCAAACTGCCCCCAGAGCTGCTGATCAGAAACAGAAACATAGACAACGACAGCGGCTCGTTATATTGCGTTATGAAGGGGCTTCCCACTCCATTTGTCCTTTGGCTTTACAACCGGTTGAATGTTGACGATTCTGTGTCTTACTCTGTGAAACATGACGGCCCCCTGTGCTGTGTAAATGGGGGCTCTTACACTTGCAAAAATGTCAACTCAGCCGGAGAAGCTGTGATGAAAGGTTGGCATCTGCATGCTTTTGGTCCTTCTGCTCGCTCGGGCTTTTTTGGTTTGGCCCACCACTCATTCACACTGCTTTCCTAGACACTTCTTCACATGGTGGCACCACTTCTTCTTCAACAAGGTTTTAACTACTGTGTTTAGCAGAGGTCCTGCTTTACTGACTAAAACACGGAAAAAAAGAGACACTCATATCACTGAGTATTTCCCACAAAAGCCAGACGTGCTGCACACTAAAGACCAAAAGGAAGCATGCAAGAACTTCAGTTTATAGAAAAAAAAAAGAAAAAAACGGATGATATGGATGCACGACGTGTCACTTATTCTAACAGTCTTGCACCATATGATACTTTATGTGCAGTTCTGAGAGTGTTTTTGATTTGTAAATGTTTGTGTCTTTACAGTAACTGCAGCGGAGCACGAACCTAAGACTCAGACAAAGGAGGAAGTGAAAGGTAAATATTGTTTCATGTGAGCAGGGAAGTCTTTGTCCGTGATGTAAAAGTGTTTATTTCTTATCAAAGATTGTATATTTATTGTTTTGACTTTGTCTTCAGGTTGCGCTGGTAAGAATGTTTTTTTTTATTACTTTATGCAATGTTCTTTCACCATCTTCCAGATAATCTATACTTATATATATTATTTTAGGAAGCAAAAAACGTGGAGCAATGGTATGATTAAGAAACACCTTTAAAAAACTACTTTCCACCACATGGACTTTTTATGTTATAAAGGAGACTTTTATGAGTAACATTTGTCAGATTTTCTGTTGCATTTTGTGGAAGATTCACCATTGTTTGTCTCACAAAGTGCTTGTTCTATGAGTGCAGCTGTTTATATTGTGGTTGGAGTGTCTCACTTTACTTTAAATTGTGATTATCCCACTCAGCCTTCACTAGCTCAACCGTCACAGTGGAAGAGGAAACCCAGGAGTCGTACTACACTGGCCTAAAGTTAGCAGATAAAACCAGAACACTTGAACTTAAGCCAGATTCCAAACGCTACTCCAGCACTTTGGCAAAGAAAAAAGAAAAGCCAGTTTTCCTCAGCAAACTTTCTCCGGCAGCTGTGACTGTTGGAGAAACTGCAACGTTGACCGTCACGGTTTCTGGTTTCCCAAAGCCTGCTGTTCAGTGGTTCCACAATGGGCAAACTATAACAAGTTCGTCCGTGTACACATTTGTTCAGGAGCAAGACGAGTATAGCTTGGTCATTACGAAAGTTCGAAGGGAGTTTGAAGGAGAGTACTCGTGTACTGTCAGCAATAGATTCGGCCAGTCGACTTGCACTTCTTATTTGCATGTTCAGGTGAAGGAGCCAGAAAAGGAGGAACAAGTTGACAGGAGAACATTTGTACCAAGTGGCAAACCGCCAGAATTCACTAAAATTATAGAGTCTCTTCAGTTGTCTGAGGGAGGTCAGGCTTTCTTCAGGTACATTGTGGCCGGAGATCCTCTCCCTGAGGTTCAGTGGCTCAAAGGTAGCGTACACATTCAGCCGAGTGGGTTCTGCATCATTGTGAACAACCCAGATGGATCAGGCTTTATTAATATTAAGAGTGTCAAACAAGAGCACAGCGGCGTCTACACCTGCAAGGCCTCCAACCAATATGGGGAAGCCTCTTGCGCCGCAGAGCTGCTGGTGCTCCGTGAAAAAGTTCAGGAAAAGAAACTAAAAAGTTTGCAAATATCCATGACTGAACAAACCACAGAATCCCGATTATATCAGGAAAGAACTCTGTCTGATCAGATGATTTATACTATTAGCACTGAAGACCGGCAGATTATTCCCAGCGAGGAGGTGGGAACCCTCAGAGAGCTCAATATCTCTGCTGCCACCCTTCACCGAGAGCAGCTTACCCACCAGGCCGCCGTACTGCAGTCTCATGAAATACAGGAGAGGGTTTCTTTGGCTCCCACTCTTCCACCTCAGGTCTCTGCTGTTCCTGTGAAACAGATTCACATGGCGACGTTCTTGTCTTCCGTCCAGGAGAGACAAAAGATCACTGAGCAGCACTCCGAAAGGATTCTCAGCCCTGAGATCATAGAACTCGAATTAGCCACAGAGCAGCCGTCAAAACTTATGTCTGCCACATCTGAAGAGTTCCTCCCACTTACTACGGTGAGAGCCGAGGCCTTAACGGACCTGGCCACAGAGCATGTGAAGACTTTAAAGGAACCTAGGCAACTCGTTACTAGTCACCAAGTAGAGCCCAATCTGCCCATCCTTGATGAAACTTTAGGCGTCACCCACAGGCCAGAGGAAGAGAGGAGTTTCAGAGTCACAGAGGGGGTTAAGATTTTATACACGGCTCAGTCTACAGGGCAACTGCCACTCACAGAAAGACACTCTGAGCCTTTGCCAGATTTAGATGCAGCCACTAAACTATTGGTTGAGAAAGAGCAATCAAAGCCAGTGGTAGCACCGTTGAGCGAAACTAGACTGGCGTTATCCAAGGAGCAGACATTTGAAATGCACAGACCAGAGCAGGAGAGCATCACTCCACACAAAGACGTGGTCTACAAGGCAGGTATAGTTTCTGAAGAAAAGTTTGAACTCCAAGGTGAACGGACAGGACAGTTACCAGGGATAGCTTCTTCTGTGTGTCTGCAGCCTCAGAAAGAAGGAGAAAGACTTCTATATCTGCAGGTTATCAGTGATCAGGATGTCTTGCAATCTGAGGGTAGGTTCAGCAGTGAAAAGCCATCTACAGAGCAGGCGGCAGCAAGGAAGAGTCCAACTTTGTTGTATTCAGTGACTCAAGAAGAGCAAAGAACTGCAGTTTGCGAGGCAACGTTAGAGTTCTCAGCAAAGACAGATGCCACATCTGTTCAGCCGAAGAAAGAGTTACCGCCCAAAAAATACCTCCAGTCGATTCATTCTTTTTCTGTGTTACCAAAAGAAGGAATACTTACGATCACCAAACCCGACGGGCAGATGGCAACGCAGAAACAGGAAAAGGCTAGAAGGCATGCAGCTACCTCAGAGGAGAGAAGGGAGATCACAGCAGAGTATCACAAAGATCTTGATGTGTCGGTGACTGGGTTTCAGTCACAGCTTCGAACTGAGCCCAGACCTTCAAGAATCCTCACAGTCTCCTCCCAGCCAATGCAGCTGCCAAAGGAGACGCCTTTTGTTAGCGAAGTCAAGCAGCAGCGAGCGCTAGTCCAGAAAGAGGACAACTGGAATATCATGCATTCTTTGAACGTCACAGAAACTCACAGTCTAGAGGAAGGTCACACTAATAGCCTTAAAACTAATGAGAAATTCAAGCCTGAGATGAAAATTGAGCCTAAGATACCTAAAAAAACTATTTTTATAGAGGAGAAGGCAGTTGCCACAGAAAGCTGTACTGTCTTAGAAGCTGCTGAGCAGGACTTTGCAGTCCAGATCCAGGAGGGCCAGTCGGTGCGACAGTCAGTGTTGCTTGAAGAAAAGCAGGTCATTATGGGAGAGAAATCAAGTGAGATACATAAATCTGAGGGCTCGACCGTTAGCGTCCTGACGCAGCCTAAAGGAGTTCTGTTGGTTCACGAGTCTCTTGAGACTCTGACTCTACCTAAAGAACTTAACTTTGTCATTCAGATTCCCAAACCTTCGAGCTTGAATGTACGATGTCAGCTCAGAGACGCTCTTCAGTCGGCTGTGGCCAGTGATCAACCGGTGTTACTAGGCGATATTGTAGGACGGTTCGAGGCAGTGGAGGTACAGGAAGTGAAGGTTCAGAGAGAGCCCAAACGAGCCACATCTACATACCTGATTACTACTCCAGGCGCCCCCATGGAGATCACGTTGTCTTTTGAAGGGGAATACCCTCAGACAGCTGACCTAAGGTCTGAACTCCAGGTAGCTTTGCATGCAATGGTTTTCCAGGAGCAGCAAAGTCTTACAGCAGAGCAACCGGACACCATGCAGACTGACAAGCCTCAAAAAGCGCTCGTTCTCTCAGCACCCTCCAAAGAGGTGTTGTCATCTGTGGTAGACACCATGATGGTTGCAGAGAGTGCAGTTGGATTTCCTCCTGCTTTATCTCAGTCTGCAGCTGTCAAAACTGAAGCCAGGGCTTCATTTCAAAGTGCAACCGTTAAGAGTCGGTCTGAGATTCATGAGTCTAGGCAGGTGGGTCATGTTCCTGTTGAACAATGTGTGGACATTTTTGTCCACAAAGAAACCAGAGAGGAGTTTCTATCAGAGGCAATCATGATTAGCGAGTCCTCTGATAGTATGGTAGATTATCCTGTTGTCATTGATAATCTGGAAGACATTTGTGCTGAGGAAAACAGCAAGGCCAAATTTACAGCCACCATAAAGTACGTCACCAAAGTCAACTGGTTTTTCAATGGCCAATTGGTGGAATCTGGCAAAGAGTTCAAGTGTTCCAAAGACCACGACACATACACACTAGTTATCAACAAAGTTGTCAAGGAGAAGCATCAAGGAGAGTATGTCTGTGAGGCTGAGAATGAAGCCGGCAGGACTACAACATCTTCTAGACTCACTGTGGTCTCGAAAGGTTTGATGATGGGCAATTATTTGATATTATCATCAACTAACTTCACACTGTGAATTTCCATTCAGTTCTGTTGTCTGCAAACTTCAAACATAACTCAAACCTTATATGAACTTGGGACAGTATTTATGAGTTGAATGCCCACGAAATCCTTTAAAAGACTGAAACTGAAAACACAAGGCCTCTTAAGGCTTATTTGGGTATTTTCCCAAGTAATTTGGATGTTTGAGGTTTTAATCAGACAGCAGTGACATCCTCACTTTTCCTTTAAGCACATCCATTCCTCCACATGCATATCACCCCATATGATATAACTATCCATTAGTCCTTACAATGAATCACCTTTGACTAGAGATGTTCCATACCATTTTTTTCCTTTCTAATACCTGAACTTGCGTATTGGCCGATACAGGGTACCGAATTTGAAGAGGGCTGGGTATCGCCAATGATTTCCCAAATCGATTTGATTCACAAAGCCCGATTCAATTACATTTCTGATTAGATATCAGTCAGGTTAGGGAAATTTAAGTTACAATACCAATTCAACTTGGATATAAAAGAGACTATCAGAGAACTTCTGCTGTAAATTGTACAAGCAAGAAGCAACCCTCCAGGTTAATGTTTACATTAAGAACTGAGCCCCAAAAAGTTATCTTAAAGGATGTTTTACTTCTACATCCATGCTGAAAAGGCAGATATCAATTATATCAGATCCATTTATGGATATGATATTATTGGTATCATTGTTCTTATGGCCTGGCTCAGGTTTGAGAGAATGAATGCCAGAGACATTTCTTTTATTATCTACTTTGACAGTCACAATGGAAAAAACATTCATAATCTACTTTAAAGTATATTTTTTCGGTCTAAATTACGTGGTGTTGGATCGGTGCATGGACTTAGACGCATACTTGCTGATACAGATACCAGTTTTTCAGGCTGTATCTGAGGCATTTCCAATGCTGGTATCAGTTTTGGAAAAACTCTACCTTTGACATATCTTGAAACACCCATCAGTCCTCATTCGTGGTCCATTCCTCTTTGCATGCTTTCTCTCCTTTTCTTATCGCAGAATCACTTTCATCACATCTTCAACCCAAACCTAATACCATTTTTCTTCTCTACAGTCACAACCGGATAACTTTGTTTGTCACTTTCCATCCCAGGTTCACTACATCACCACCTCCAGTAGAAACCTTTTTGCTTCCATTTCGACTGCTTCTGTTTACTTACATTGTATTTTTTTTTCTTTCTTTCCAAAAACACAGTGAAACCTGTGTTCAGGCACAGAATTGTCCCTGTGGAGATCAACATTGGCAACCCTGCCAAGTTTGAATGTGAAACTGAGGATGCTCCGAATGTGAGCTTCAAGTGGTTCAAAGATGGACACCAAATCAAAGAGAGTGACAAATACAGGATTATCAGTCGCTTCAGTACTTCCTCTCTGGAGCTTCTGAACCCAAACAAGGACGATAGCGGTGAATACACCTGCAAGGCGTCCAATCAGCATGGTGGTGACGAATGTTCTGCCTCTCTCGTTGTGACAGGTATGAGCAACGCATGTTTCCTTCTTATTCGCTGGTTGAGTTTGGAGCTGTTGTTGATGTCTTTTTTTGTTGTTTCCTGGTTGAAACTTTGCGTTTCGTTTGCTTAATTGTGATCGTTTTTCAAGATTTCTTGCTGCTGCTGGTCTGTATTTGTCCAATTGGCCGGTGTTGGTGAAGGTAAATGAACATGTTACCACTAATGTGTTTCTCTTTTTCTAAATTCTTATAGAGCATTGCCCCCCTGCCTTTATAACTAAACCTGAACCTCAGACTGTGTATGTTGGAAAGAGGGCAATGATACAGTGTGTAATAACAGGATCTGCCCCACTGAATGTTGTCTGGCTCAAAGACAACCAGGCCTTGCCCAAAGTGCCGACACACTACCAAACATCGTGTGAAAAGAATAAGCACACTCTTGAGATAACCAAACTTTTGCCAGGTGATATGGGGCTTTATGTGTGCAAGGTGTCCAATAATGTTGGGACAACCGAGTGCAGCACGGAGCTGCGTGTTATTGATAAACCCAACTTTGTAAAGCCCCTGGGTCCGATCGCGGCTGTGGTCGGCGCTCCTCTGCACCTGGAGTGTCAGGTGGATGAGGACACTGGAGTAACTGTCACCTGGACCAGAGATGGTAGAAAAGTCCATCAGTCTCCAGACTGTAAACTGTCTTTTGAGGATAAGACAGTTACTCTTGATATCCTAAAGACCACACTGAAAGATTGTGGAAATTATGTGTGTACGGTGACAAATGAAGCTGGAAGTGAAAGCTGCTCCACCTCGGTCAAGGTCCAAGGTAAGAGATGTCTGTCTAGTTAATGTTCATGGCTACTGCAGAATTTGAAACTGATGCAAATCTGCAGTATTGATAATTAATGTAATTGTGCTGTGGTGTTCAATTTCAATGGTATAAGTGCAGCTTTAACTTCTTAAATCTCTTCTCTTTCAATGCTGGGTTGTTATTTATAAATGACTTCTTTTGACTTCATATCGGCTCTTTTTTAACTACACACCTCTCCAGAACCGCCAGTCTTTGTAAAGAGGCTGGAAGCCACCTCCATTTGGAAGCAAGGCAGCACTGCACGTCTGCAGTGTGTCATCAAAGGATCCCCTGAACTTCACACGTCCTGGTTCTTTAATAACATCGAGTTGCATGCTGGTGGCAGATATGATATCAGTCTGAAGGACGGTGTCACAACTCTTGAGATAAAGGATGTCATGTTGAGTGACAGTGGGAACTTTACCTGTGAGGTTCTCAATGAGTCTGGGTGTGAAAGCTGCAGCACTAAAGTATCAGTTAAAGGTGTGTAGACTAATTGTATGTGTCCACAGGCGTGTTTTGTTGATGGCAGTAATTGTTGGACGCCCCTGATTTGCATAAAGTAGCCTAGATTCAACTTTACACAAATGAGAAGCGGGCAACATGAGGCCCTGTCTTTGGAAAGCATGCAATGCATTGCACAGCTGATTACAGACACAATGAATGGGAACGTGGAAATGCTGCCTGTGGACACGTACCTTAAAGCTCTTTTATTACAGAACAAAATTTACAGTCACAATAAGAACCCATCTAACTAAACTATCTGTTCCTGTTTAGAACCACCATCTTTCAGAAAGGAGTTACTCTCCTTAGAGGCAGTCAGAGGATCTGTAGCTGTATTGGAGTGTGAGATTTCAGGCTCTACGCCATTCGAGGTGACCTGGAAAAAGAATAAGAAAAGCCTGTCAGCAGATAAGAAGTACAGAATAGTGTCGCAAGGGTCCCTGAACTCACTGGAGATCCACTCATTTGAGAGCGCTGATGCTGGTGAATATGAATGTGTCGTATCAAACGAGGTTGGGTCAGTAACCTCAAAGTCATTGGCTAAACAGAGAGGTTAGTGACATAAGGACATACAGAACAAACTTTAATTATAATTACTGTACTCCTCTTGGCAGCTGTTTATATCGTTATCACTATCACATGGTTATTTCAGAGCCACCAATGTTCTCAAAGAGGATTGAAAGTGTGACAGCAGTGTTGGGAAATACAGTGAAGCTACAGGGAACCCTTAAAGGATCAGCTCCCATCACTATCAAATGGATGAAAGACTCTGAGCTGCTAAGAGATGACGATCCAAATGTCAAAATGGCTTTTGAGAACAACATTGCTAGCATTTCCTTCTCATCTGTTGAGATAAAGCACGGCGGCAAGTATGCTTGCCTTGCCGAAAATGAGGCAGGACAGCAGAAATGTGAAGCTGTCTTAACAATTCAAGGTTAGGACACATTCCTATTTATTAGAAGTTATGTTTAAAAGTTCATATGTACGATGTTTTTAACTCTAAAACTCATGTTATATTATAGAACCAGCTAGAATCTTAGAGAAAGCAGCGTCCATCAGTGTGACTGCAGGAGATTCTGCCACATTGGAGTGCACAATTTCTGGAAGCCCGGACCTCAAAGTGAAATGGTTTAAAGACGGCAAAGAGATGATCAGTGGCCGTAAATATAAGATGACTCTGAAGGACAATGTTGCCTCCATGAAGATTCTTACGGCAGATAAAGGAGACACTTCAGAGTACAAGATGGAGGTGTCAAATAAAGTCGGAAAAGACGAGTGCACCTGCTCAGTCACTGTTATAGGTTAGTTTTAGTCAAGAATACAAGTTTATTAACAACCTAAAGATGTGTCCCTTGGTGACAGTTATATGTATGACATATTTCTTTACACAGATCGTGCAGTTCCACCATCCTTCACCAAAACTCTAAAGAAAGTGGACGGGAGTATTGGTAGTAATGTTACGTTGGAATGCAGAGTTGCTGGATCTCAGCCGATGGTTGTTTCTTGGTACAAAGACAATAAAGAAATCCGCAGCAATGACAAATATAAGCTTGATTTCAGTGAGATTAAAGCCTCTCTAACGATAACCGGCCTGGAGCAAAGCGATGGTGGAGTTTATAAATGCCGGGCCTCTAATGATGCCGGAGAAAAAGAGACCAGTGGTTCTTTGTCCGTCAAAGGTCAGAAGAGTGGAATTACTTTGCCTTAAACCTGATATTAAACAGGCATTATGGCAGACATTTCAAATGATCAGAAGTTGTTGATTGGCTTTAAAAATGCATGCTCTTTTTCTTCCCCAAGAACCGCCAGTCTTCACAGTGAAACCTGAGTCCCAGGACACTTCACCAGGATCAAATGTTGTCATAAAATCAGCCTTTACAGGCTCAGCTCCTCTGGTTGTTAAATGGTTCAAAGAGGAGAAAGAGATTTTCACTGGGGGGAGATGTGTTATAAAGAAAGATGCCTCTTCAAGCTCTTTGGAGCTTCACTCTGTGAAACCCAGTGACTCGGCTAAATACACATGCCAAGTATCCAATGATGCTGGGAAGATGGATTGCACCGCAGCCCTCTTTGTGAAAGGTGCTGTTTCCTTCTTTCTTTCTTTCTTTCAAAAAAAAAAAAAAAAAAGTTTTCTTTACTTAACCTCTTGTTTTTACCAAAATTGTTGTTGTTAATTTACAGAAGCCCCAACATTTACAATGAAGCTTGAGCCTTCACAGCTGCTGAAAACTGGACAAACTCTGAAGTTGTCCTGCAAAGTGCAGGGCACCCCTGTTATTAGCATCACATGGTTTAAAAATGGCTCAGAAGTCGCTTCTGACAGCAGACACATGATGTCCTTCGACAGCTCTTTAGCAACTCTGGAGGTAGAGAACTGCTCTGTAGACGATAGTGGAGATTATGTCTGTACGGCGTCCAGCGAGGCTGGCAGAGAGCAGTGCAGCAGCTCAATCACAGTGAAAGGTTAGTTCAGTTTAAGTAGACTTCTTCAGAGAGTTTACCCTGTTTTTTTCTTAGACAAACTTGTCTGGTCCACATTGTTCTTTAACATGTTCAATGCTGCCTACGCTGTAGGCCTGTCAACGAATATTCTAAATTGTAAAAAGAAATATGAAATGAATATGTGATTGTGAAAATAAAAGCAAGCGAGTCGGCGTGTTGGTGACATTTCTATCATGCGGCTGGCGCCAAACCAGAAGGAAACAAACCTGAGGGTAAAGCAAGGCGGCACAAAGACGACAACAAAAGTGTGTAACTGAAGAGAAACCAGGAGTAAATTTGTGAACTTCTGTCCATAATGAGCGATGCCAATATCGTCGGACAAATTAAAGGAAAAGCGAGAGACTCAGTGGTTTATAATTATTAATTTGGACATCCAACTCCGCCCCTGCCCTTCATTTTTTATGTGTGACTCGGTTTAGTTTGTAAACCTAATCTAAAGGTTTATGTTAATTGCCGACTCTAAATTGTGTTCCTAAGTTCTTCAAGAACCAAACTGTGTTTGAGTCGCTACTCTGGAATTTGCTTCCCAACATATTGCCACAAAACAATGCATTTCATTGGTGCATTGACTTTGGAGATTACCATTGCGAGTGGAGATTGTTTGTTTCAATGTTAAGGCTCTGAACAGCTAAATGAATTCTGTGGACCAGAACTTACTCCTCAGCCCTCTATTGCCTTTAAATAAAACATTTATTATCTTTGTTTTATAGAACCTCCTGTGTTTGTGAGGCCTTTCGAATCATCTGAGCTTATAAAGGGATCTGACATTATCTTGAGAGGAACCGTTTCAGGTTCCCCTCCATTTGAAATATGTTGCTACCTCAATGATAAGCTGATCAGGAACGACAAAAGACATAAGATCAGTGTTGAAAATGACACCGTGACTCTTCAAATCTCAAACTGTGAGACTGGAGACGCTGGGACGTACCAGTGCACTGTTGCAAATGATGTTGGGGAGACATCTTGTTCTTGCCAGATTTCACTAAAAGGTTAGTCAAAGGACAGAGTCAAATGCTGCAGAAAGTTATCTGTCTAGACTCTACGTGTTTCCCAATTGCTTATGAATTAAGTTTTTATGCAAATTTCAGCAATTGCATTTTTGACCCATGCTGGCAGTGAACAATGTGTGATAACAAATGTAATCTAGGCATCATAATGTTTTCTCTGAAGTGCTTTTAGTCCTAAATAGTTTTAAATTATTATAATTTTTGAGGTTATAAGGTTGCTGCACTTGTCCTTGTTATTTACAGCCAGTAGAAGGTTAGATCAGGGATGCAAAGATTTGCAATGTGGATCATCTGTTTTTGTGTGATTCTCCTGTAGCCTACAGCCTCATCTGTGGTCTTCTCTCACTAGAATCACCATCATTTGTTGAGAAACTAGAGGATATAACCTGCATGGTGGGCTCTGATATCTCAATGAAGTGTGTGTTGTCTGGATCACTTCCCATGACTTTCTCCTGGATCAAGGATGATCAGGAGCTCACAGAAGATGAGCATGTTAAGATGTCCTATGATTCCAAAAGTGCCGTGTTGTATTTGAAAAATGCTCGGTTATCACACGGTGGGAAATATGTCTGTCAGGCACAGAACAAAGCCGGGACTCAGAGATGTGCCGCTGTGCTCATAGTGACAGGTTTGTAGGATGTTTGTTACTTGTCTGAACTGCTGTTGCTTTCCTGTCAAGCTTGATGTTTTGTCTGTCGCATTAATACCTGTAAAGGTGGATTCATGGTTGTACGTACTGTATAGTCTCTGCACAAAGCCGACGCCTTGTGAGGATATATACTTGTGTGCTGGTGTGTCTGCGTCTTTTTAGCATATCTCTTTAAGAGAATAACAGCCACTATGTGTTTCTCCAAAAGTTGAATGTGTCTCAACTTAATTACAGTATTAAAGGAAAAACAAAACAAAAAACGAATATGCGAATCCCAAAATTAAAAATGGAATACCTACTCAACAAACGAATATCAGAATAATCAAAGATTCTGATCCAGCCTTAGAATTTAAACTTGCAGTTCAAGGCATAATCACATTAAAAATGTTGTTGTGCATGTTATAATACAGCTGTTGTCCACCAACAGAACCACCGTACATTCTTGAAAAGCCTGAAACCATGAACGTTTTGCCTGGCTCAAAGGTTACGTTTAATGTTCGTGTCTCTGGCACGCAACCGCTGACCATCAGATGGTTTAAAAACAAGACAGAGATTTTATCCAGTGCTGACTGCTCCGTTATCAAAGACAAAGACAACACATCATGCTCACTGGAGATTTTCTTTGCCAAAGCTTCTGATTCTGGGGAATATGTCTGTGAAATGCAGAATGATGTGGGCTCAACTTCCTGCCAGGCAATGCTCTTTGTTAAAGGTTAATACTGGTTTATCACCTTTATCACTTTCTTTATTTTGTAGTGATCAAAATACTTGAGTAAATTCTGCATTCATTTCTTTCAGAACCTCCTATTTTCATGGAAAAACCTGAAGGTGTATCAGTAGTAAGAGTGGGAGACAGTAATGTGTTTGAGTGCAAGGTTGCTGGTTCTCCAGCGATCTCTGTGCGTTGGTTCAGAGATGGAGCTGAGATTCACCAAAGTGTCAAACACAAGATGTCGTTTCTTAACTCTGTAGCCACATTAGAGATTTGTCAAGTTAGTGAAAATGACAACGGGAAATACTTCTGTGAAGCCTGCAACGAAGCAGGCACAGAGAGTTGCACTGTTGAGCTAGAAGTGAAAGGTTGGTTTTCCTTTACATGTTTACATATTGTCAGAGTTTCAGTTAAAGTTGAGAACAAAATAAATATGACATCACTGATACAAATGAAAGGTTGCTTTAGTATGATTTGCTTTATTATTTCAGAGCCTCCTTTGTTTGCTGAAGAGCCGACATCTATCGAGGTTGTAAAAGGTTCCACAGCAGTGTTTGCTTGCAAAGTTGCAGGAAGTGCTCCTTTTAAAGTCACGTGGTTCAAAGATAAAAAGCAAATCCAATCCAGCCAAAAGTACGTTATCGCTTTTAGTGAAAATGTGAGCTTGAAAATTCAAGACTGTAAAGAGGAAGATGTTGGTACTTATGAGTGCGTTGTAGCCAATGAGGTTGGAAGTTCTACTAGCTTTGGAGCGTTGTCTCTGAAAGGTTGGTTTAACTTATGGCTGTACATCACACTGACATACGTTACAGCACCGTACACTTTCTGGTTTTATAATGACATCTTTTCTTTCTATTAGTCCCTCCAATGTTTGTTAAGAAGATAGAAAATATCTCCACTATTCTGGGAGATGTAGCGGTTTTTTGCTGCACCGTGGACGGCTCTCTGCCTCTCTGTGTACAATGGCAAAAAGACGAGAACTGTATTGCAGAGGATCCAAAGATTGAGAGAAGGTTTGAGAACAAAGAGGCCACTCTGAGGATTCCTGCCTGTGAGGCGACTCACAGTGGGAAATACACCTGCCTGGTCGTAAATGACGCCGGGCAGGACAGATGCTTTGCCACGCTTAAAGTGCAAGGTAGCTCTGCTTCATGCTTGATTCTTCTGCATAACGTTATAGGGAGTTTTAAATGCAGTAACAAATGCTTATCTCTTTTTCTCGGTGTTGTAGAACCACCTATGATCCATGAAAAGCCAGATGTAATCAAAGTGACTCGTGGAGATCCGGTTAGTCTTGAGTGTAGAATAGCTGGAAGTCCTCAGATCAGGGTAAGATGGACTAAAGAAGGCAAAGAGCTCCAGTCAAGCAGGAAACATCATCTCTACTTTGATAAAAACCTCAGCAGTCTTAACATACAGTCGTCTCAGCTGGAAGACAGCGGAGAGTATCTGTTCGAAGCCACGAACTCTTTTGGGATTTGCAGATGTAAAGTCATGCTCGTTGTTTTAGGTTTGTAAAATACTCTTCAACTCGTTTTAGAACAAATTGTTTGTGTTTTATCTTTGATTCTAATGATCTTTTACTATCACTTTAAACAGAAGAAATCATTCCACCGACGTTCGTTAGGAAATTAAAAAACATTCAAGAAATGATGGGTTCAGTGGTTACCTTGGAGTGCAAAGTGGCCGGCTCTCTTCCGATATCAGTTGAGTGGAGAAAAGGGAAAGAAAATATCACCAAGAGCTCCAAATATGAACTTCTGTGCATTGGAAATACTGTGTCGCTGAAGTTCAAACTGAGCGAGGGCGCTGATACGGGAGAATATTCCTGTAAAGTTATCAACAAAGCAGGCAGCTGTGTGTGCAGTGGCGTTCTTACAGCTAAAGGTTAGCCTTCAAAGGTTGAACTTTAAGTTTTTTTCTGACCAATAGCTAACCCTTGTTAACCGTTAACTGACAAGCAGGCAACGGAGTCCCAAGTCACCCGGCAAAGACGCTCTGAAGTACGTTCTGCTCTCAAGCGCCTACACATGATCCGCGGTAAAACTGCTCTGCTCCGGCCGTGTCATTGGTTCCTATGGGGAGAGCGGTGCCGCCCAAGTAGGCGTCGCGCACCGTTACGAATTGCTGCAGAGTGATGCGCTTAAAATTAAAATTATTTCAACTTTGAACTTTCAAGGAGCAACCAATTCTAGAAGCAATGATGACATTATGATATATCTGTGCTATGCGTCTCTGCTCTGCGCCTTACCTCACGGTTTTATCGTGGATTAGGTGTAGGGGGCTTCAGCGTTTGCGGACAACTTGTATGGGTTGTGTAGCCACGATGTTGTGTGCCTTGTCATGGACACATGCAAACAATTTCCTGGAATTGCATAGCCTATATTTGTTTTACACTGCAAAAAAGCGTTCGGTCAATCTTCTTGTGGGTTAACGGTTAAACGGTCATTAACATCCCTAGCTGACTTACATCTTTCAACTCAAAGGCTGTTAGTCATTGTAATCATTTTCCTGTGTGGGTTTTAGTGCCACCAAGATTCATAGCTGAGCCTGAATCTCAGGCGGTTGTTCCAAAGTCGACTGTGCTCTTCAGAAGTGTCTTTGAAGGAACACCTCCATTTACGGTGAAATGGTTCAAGGATGACATCGAACTCATCTCAGGGCCATCGTGTACAATTAGACTGGAGAAATATTCTTCCTCTGTAGAGCTCTACTCGGTCGAGACTCTGCAGTGTGGGATTTATTCCTGCCAAGTTAGCAACGCAGCGGGCGCAGTGCAAAGTGCGGCAGAGTTGTTGGTGAAAGGTTGGACTTTATCTTTTTTTCGTCCACCTCGATCATCATCACCGTTATCAAGTTAACTCCATCTTTTTTCTCCATTTTCACAGCTTCTCTGTCTCCATTTTCTCCACCTGACCAACACACCATTTATTTTCAGAGTCATCGGTCACCATCCTCCATGCGTAACACTGATGCAGGTGTTACTTTATGCTGACCGTAGTAACTTATCTTTCTTTGACTTTTGCAGAACCCCCTCAGTTTGTCCTGAAACTTCCTCCCACTACCTTTGTGAAGCAGTGCGAGGGACACCGTTTCGAATGCAAGGTCACCAGCTCACGCTCTCTGAAGATGTGCTGGTACAAAAATGACCAAAAGATAACCGATGGAGGCAACTATAAAGTAATGTTTGTTGACTCGACTGCGTACCTCCAGCTGAACACCACAAGGCTTGCGGATAACGGAGTCTACTCCTTTGAGGCTCATAACGATGCTGGCAGTGTGAGCTGCAGCACCATTCTCACAGTCCAAGGTCAGCTATCTTTACTACACAGTGTTGTTTGTGGAAACAAAACGTCTGAACTCGTATAGCATGAAAAAGAAGGAATGAAAATCTGTCTAAAAATGTCAGTACGGATCCCAACAGCCCCCGTCGTCTGTGTTTTTCCCTATTTTTGGAATGACCTACGACCTACCCTTTACCTTAAAGCAGGGGTAGGCAATCTGTTGCTCTTTACCCAATCTCCAGTGGCTTCCTGTGGCATTTTAATTTTAATTTATTATTGTTGATGGCCTAAAGTGATTCTTACATTCTCCATTGAGGCTACATAACATTTCAGTCAACTAAAATGTTCATCATAGTCTACGTAGGGTACATCTACAGCCCAGCATTAGTGGTCTTGTTTTTCCTTAGACTAGCTCTGGATTCCAAATCCAAATAAAGAAAAGTCTTGGAGGAAAATGGACCTTTTAAAAGTGCATAGACAGATTAATTGGCTTTCACAGCCACCGCTGCTTGTTTACCACAATCTGCGGCGAGAAACAACAAAACAACAAATGTAATACAACAAAAGTAATATTGTATATTTACAGAACAAGCACATTACGTTTGCTGAAAGTATCCAGCTGGGGATGAGAGAAGGAAAGTAATTTCAGAACTTTTGCAGAAAACAAAGCACAGCAAATGTACTTTTAAGAATTGGATCAAATCTCCAAACTCCACTAGTGCTGATTTTTACTAGACCATGAATACATGAAAGAATCATTCACTAAAATATCAAAGCACCTATTCTTAGACTTAAAAACCAAAACTGAGATAGTTCAGAAAATATATGCGCCTCTCTGCAAAGACATCACCAATAAATGAACGCTAATTTAGAATTATTAGTTATGTTTATTTGCCAACTCTGACTTAATAAACTTTGTTACCCTCATTATAAGGCTTCTTTTTTTTGGCCGAAAATGGCTCTTCTGATAGTAAAGGTTGCCGACCCCTGCCCAATACCCTTGACTCACGTTTTCCGAGCTAATTTCCAAGATTTTCCCTTCTCTCACTAATGATATTTCTGTCAACATCTGGATGGACTCCTCTAGCATGGAGTGAACTTAAGCATGACCCTCAACAAGAATTTCTGTCCCATGGAACTGACCGATTTCTCTGATATATTTTCCAGAGTCCCCATCCTTTACCAAATTGCCAAGTCCAGTAGAGGGCGTTGTAGGGAAAGACGCCAGCCTACACTGTGAGGTGTACGGCACTCCACCTTTCCAGGTTAACTGGTACAAAGACAAAAGGCCACTGAAGGACAGCAGGAAATATAAGATAGTCAGTGTGGCCAGCTCTGCCACACTTCACATTATGAAACTGGAGAAAGACGATGCTGGTCTTTACGAGTGCAGAGTGTCAAACAATGTAGATAGTGCAACCTGTCGCACTACCATTAGCCTGAAAGGTTAGTACAGAGTCCACCCATTCTCAATCCCAACTTGTCAAATACTGAAGGTCAGTGGCCCTCAGTGTCAGAAACTGACGCAAAACTACCCATTTAGCTCCCCAACGAAAATAAAAAAAACACTGGACTTTTACCCAGGAGATGGGGGTTAATGTCCCTTTCTTGTCCCCCGTGTCACTTAAACGTACATTTTGTACCCCCACCCATGATCTTTTACCAAACGTAACTTAGTGGTATGTTGAAAACTTATGCCAAGAGTCCTAACCCAGAGCCTCAAAAATTTACACAAAGGGGCCAGCTCAGGGCATTACAAAGTGTCACAAATAGGCCGTCCTATAGTGTTAAAAAGTGACACAAAGGGGCCAAACTAGAGCATTGAAAAGTGATGCAAGGGGCCGACCCAGAGTGTTAAAAAGTGAGGCAAAGGAACCGACCCATAGCGTTAAAAAGTGACCGAAAGGGGCCAACCCAAAGCAATAAAAAGTGACACAAATAGGCCATCCTAGTGCATTAAAAAGTGACGACAAGGGGTCTTGACCAATCGGTTTGACGAGTTGGGAGGGAGAATGAGTTGGCCATTTCCCAAAAGCCTAGTCTCCATGCGATTACCTCTCCTCACCTATGCTCTTTCCTTCACTATTCAGAACAACCAGCATTTGTCAAGAAACTGGCCGACCAGTCTGTGACAGTCGGTCAGCAGCTGACGCTCACAACTACAGTGAAAGGCTCTGAGCCTTTGACTGTGTCCTGGGTTCAGGACAAGGATCACATTCTCAGAGACGGTGATAACAGGAAGATCACCTTTGAGAATAACGTGGTCACCCTTGTAGTTCCCAAAGCTGACTCGACCACAGCTGGAAAATACACATGTCAGCTGAGGAATGACTCTGGAGTTGTGGAGTCTGTCTCCCAAGTCACAGTTCTAGGTTTGTAGAACTCCAGACTTCATTATATTTTTTCCAGTGACAGTGTACAGATTTGTTTAGCTTAATATCTTCTTCCCTAATTTCTAGAACCTGCTGTTATTGTGGATAGCCCAGAATCCTTGAGCGTGAAGTCAGGAGAGAATACAGCTCTTGAAGTCAAAGTATCTGGCTCACCAGAACTGAAAACTAAGTGGTTCAAGGATAACAAAGAGCTCTCTGCCGGTGCTAAGTATCAGATATCCTTCACAAAGAAGATTGCTTCCTTGAAGATTCGCTCTGCTGATAAAGCAGACGCTGGAGAATACAAGCTAGAGGTTAAAAACCATGTTGGTACATCCTCTTGCAAAATTAAGCTCTCCGTCTCAGGTTGGTGGCCACTTCACAAACTTTCTTCTCGTCTTATGATATTTTTAACCTTATTCATTGGCAGTTAGCTTCGAAATGCTTCATAACGTGTTGTTTTTTTTGACAATAGATAAGTTGATTCCACCGAGTTTCATACGGAAGCTGAGAGATACCCACCTTGTTGTGGGTAAGCCCGGTGAGATGGAGTGTAAGGTCGCTGGATCTGCTCCTTTAACAACTTCCTGGTTCCATGACGGCCAAGAAATCAAGAGTGGCCCTAACTATGATATTAGCTGCACTGACAATAACTGCAAGCTGATAGTTCCAACAATCAAGATGTCAGATTCTGGTAAATACACATGTAAAGCTGTAAACACTGCAGGAGCCAGCGAGACAAGTGCTTTGATGAACGTGAAAGGTCAGTAGACGTGAACAGAACATCTCAAGGATGTGTTCGTCAGCACCCGATCATGGCTCGTTTCAGAAAGTTAATGATCTTTTTTTATTTGAACCCAGAACCTCCATCTTTTGTGGAAAAACCTCAGGCGAAGGAAACATTGCCCGGCAAAAACGTGTCTTTCTCATCTAAAGTGAAAGGCAGTGCCCCCCTGAAAGTCAAATGGTTCAGGGGAGCCAAGGAAATGCAGCATGGAAGAGGCTGTGAGATCACACTGAAAAACGATGTTGCCACTTTGGTGCTTCACAAAGTCGAAAAGTCCCACGCAGGAGAGTACACATGCCAGATCATTAACGATGGAGGGAAGGATAGCTGCCAAGTTAACCTGTTTGTGAAAGGTTTGTTAGCATGACTGATATCTTTTTTTAACCAGCTGTGCACTTCTGAAAGTGAGTTTGATGTAACTGATCATGGAATTGCCTCTCTTAGAACCAGTCCACTTTGTGAAGAAGCTGAAGGACGTTTCCTCTGAAAAGGGGAAACCTCTGAGGCTTGAGGTCACATTCGCTGGAACCCCCAGGGTAAATGTGACCTGGAAGAAGGATGGTAACCTCATCTGGGCTTCGTATCAGTACAATGTGATTACCACGGACACCTCCTGCATCCTGGAGGTTCTTAACTCTGACAGGATGGAGGCAGCCGGTAGATACTCTTGTGAAGTAGACAACGGAGTCGGAAGTGACAAGTGTGATGCACAAGTCTCAATTCTAGGTAAACCTAGTAACGTAACAATGTTTTGTGCTTAGTTTGGTAGTTTCATTAGTAATCATTCATGATCATTAATTCATTTATTCAGTCATTCATTCTTTCATTTGTTCATCAACTCAACATCTAAACCATCATCATCATCTTTCACTTTAGAACGACCATACTTTGTTGAAAAGATGGAGCCAGTGGAGGTAACTGTGGGCGATGCCGTTACCCTGAAATGCCGTATTTCAGGAACTCCTGACATCTCCGTAGCTTGGTTTAAAGCTGACGGGAAGCTGCGCAAGTCCAACACTTGCTCAATGGACTATGCAAATGGTGTTGCCACTTTGAAACTGACCAAAACAACTAAGTTTGATCACGGCGAATACGTCTGCATGGCAGAGAACCGGGTTGGTTCAGCTTCTGCCAGCTGTAATGTGACGGTGAAAGGTGATGCTCGTTTCCCATACTTCTTTTCTTTTGTTAATGAATCCTGCTGTGATTGTCCGTTGGGTTGTTCAGTGACAGTAAGTCTAGGGCTGCCCCCTCTGGGAAGATTAGTTGACTTTTCGTTTATGCTTTTTCATGCTGAATGATTTATTTCCAAGCAACTTTGAGCATATCTCTGCTAAACATTTAATGTCATGCTTTTGCGTTATTCTTTTTGGAAAAACTCAATTTTACAGATCTGTCGATTAAATCAACCAATCTCTTAGTTGACAATGAGTGTTGGTAAGCTAATTTCTTTAGTCAAGGACAGCCCTAGATGACACTTAAAAAAAAAATCACGATTACAAATCTTCAAGTTTTCTTAACTTAAAGACTGATCAGCTGTTTTTCAATAGTTCTCTCACTGTTTTTGACACAAGTCGTATTTCATCCATAATAGCAGAGTTTCCTCTTACGTAGAGGCAAATGCATGGCAACATAACGATGGGCACATTTCTAACTTCGGCATTGCTTCTCTCAGAACCTGTGCGCTTTATCAAGAAGCTGGAGGACACTACTTTCATTGTGGGTCAGCCACTGAAACTAGTCTGCTTGTACACTGGAAGCCAGAGGGTCCACGTCACGTGGAAAAAGGATGGCAAGCTGATTTGGGCTTCTTATCAGTATAATGTTAGAACTACTGATGCGACCTGCATTCTGGACGTCCTCAACAGCGACAGGCCTGAGGCAGCTGGAACGTACACTTGCGAAATTGACAACGGAGTTGGAAGGGATGTCTGCCACGCTCGTGTCAGCCTAGGTAACGTCACAAACTCTTAACACACCATCTGCTTTCAATTCATCTACTAACTGTGTCAACAACAGATGCTTTCTATTGTTGTCTGAAAGAACACAGTAGGTAATGATCTCAGTTTAGGGCGCTTTCACATCTGTAATTTTGGTAGTTTGGTGCAATACAAGGCTGAGTTGTTGCATTTTTCATTTAGTTGGGTTTGCGTTCACACTACACTTTGTCAAACACACCAAACATTGTAAACAAATGTCACAAGTTGGGAACGGTCGCTGGTCTGTTGGACAGACAGGTTTTCTGATTTTGTTTGTGTTTGCAATATTTTAGAAGAAGGTGAACAATGTGAGCATTTGACAGACAGCGAGTGAAGGAGAGTGCAGCCCTGATGAGAGAGAGATGATGTGTTGTCACACAGACGACCAGCGATGTGTGCTCACAATAACTTGTGAAGTTATCATCCCTTGAATCATATAGATTTTTTAGATTCGTTTTTGGGACTTTGAAGCAAATTGGTCCAGATTTCGGTTAAAACTAACCAAACTGCTCAGGTGTGAAAGCACCCTTGGACTACTATCTGCCCGCTAGCATAACATAACATAATGTAGGCTTGATGCAACTAACCCAACCAATACTCCTCTCAGAACCGGCCCGTTTCGTGAAAAAGCTGGAAGACACGTATTTCAGACTCGGTGAACCCTTGACCCTCAAGAGCATGTACGCTGGAAGCCAGAAAATGTGCGTGACCTGGAAGAAGGACGGAAAACTAATCTGGGCATCGTACAAGTACAACGTCAAGACCACCAATGACACCTGCATCCTGGAAGTCCTCAACAGCGACCGAGAAGAGGCCGTCGGAAAATACACATGTGAAATTTCGAATGCTGGAGGAAGCGATCTCTGTCACGCTAATGTCAAACTAGGTAAAACACCTCCCCTCTTTACAGGGATTTTATTTTGCACTTTTAAAGGAAATCATGTAACCAGCTTGTTGTAATCACTACTCTATGCTTTAATTATCTAACACCACCATTGCTAATTGATTTCTTAGAACCAGTTTGCTTTGTGAGAAAACTGAAAAACACCTTCTATAAAATTGGCCACCCTTTGACGCTGGAGTGCACGTTTACCGGCAGCCAGAGGATTTATGTCAGCTGGATGAAGGACAGAAAACCAATCTGGGCATCGTACAAATACAATGTTAAAACTACCAAATTCTCCAGCACCCTGGATGTTCTCAACAGTGACGGTCGCCAAGCTGTCGGGAAATACTCTTGCGAGATTTCCAATTCAGAGGGCACTGACATCTGCCATGCTATGGTTAAGATAGGTAAAGCCTCCGACAGACCCAACTCATGACCATCATATTTTTGTGTTTACAATCAATTTGAATAGAGTTGCAAGGATTAATCGGTTAGTTGTCAACTATTAAATTAATCTTTGAGTTGTGGACAAAACAAGACATTTGAGGACGTCATCTTGGACTGATCCACATTTTATAGACCAAACAACTAATCGATTTATCCAGACAATATTCTACAGATTAATTGACTGTACAAATAATCATTCGTTGCAGCTCTAAATTTGTAATTTCAAAATCGTAAATTACACTACTGGTCAAAAGTTTTAGAACACCCCAATTTTTCCAGGTTTTTATTGAAATTCATGCAGTTCAATGTCTTATTGTACTCTGAAATGAAAGAATAGAACAAATGAACAATTTAAGTTAAAAGAGAAATCATGGAATTAATTTATAAACCAAAATGTATTCTAAATGTTTGACTCATCAAAGTAGCCCCATTTGGCAGATATAACAGCTGAACACACTCGTGGCATTCTTTCTACAATGGAAATCAAATATTCTTCAGAAAGTTCTTCCCAACTCTGTTGCAGAAGTTCCCATAAATGTGTGGCACTTGTCGGTTGCTTTGCTTTCACTTTTCTGTCCAGTTCATCCCAAACCAGCTCAATGGGGTTTGACTGTGCTGGCCACTCCATGTTTTTAAGTTTACCATCTTGTTCTTTTTTGCTAAGGTAGTTCTGGCATAGCTTGGACTTATGTTTTGGGTCATTATCTTGCTGTAGGATGAACCCCTGACCAACTAGGCCCATACCAGAGGGTACTGCATTGCACTGCAAAATGCTGTGGTAGCCGTTTTGGTTCAGGGTGCCTTTCACTCTGTACAAATCACCGACCCTGGATCCAGCAAAACAGCCCCAGACCATCACGCTTCCTCCTCCATGTTTGACAGTTGATGTCACACACTGAGGAACCATCCTTTCGCCTACTCGACGGCGTACAAAAATCCTGCGTGATGAACCGAAGATTTCAAATTTTGATTCATCAGTCCATAGCACCTTCTTCCAGTCTTCAGTAGTCCATTGACGATGTTTCTTGGCCCAGGCAAGCCTCTTTTTCTTATTCTGACTTAGCAATGGCTTTCTTGCTGCAACTCGACCTATCAAACCTGCAGCTCCAAGTCTTCTCTTTCCAGTTGAAACTGAGACTTCTTATTACGACCACTATTAAGCTGTGCTTGAAGCTGTCCTGTGAGCCGCCTATCACGCAAGCTGTTGACTCTCAGAAACTTGTCTTCTGATTCTGTTGTGGCTTTGGGTCTGCCAGACCTCTTCCTGTCAGAGTTTCCCCAGTTTCTAAGTGTCTTTTGATGGTGAAGAATACTGTACTCACTGACATCTTGACTTTCTTTGCAATTTCTCTGTAGGAAAGACCAACATTCTTAAGTGTTATGATGGTCTGTCTCTCTTCCATTGTTAATGGCCTTTTTACCGCCATTTTTATAGCAACACACTGCTTTCTGCAGTACAATACTGTTCAAATAATGCTCACAAAGGTATGGTACCACAGTGTGTTCCAACAATACTTTTATACAAACTGAGGGGGTTGTAAGTAATCCAGACCAGTTGGAACACCTGTAGGAATTGGTAGCACCAACTTTCAAAGCTTGATCAACCTCCATTGCTGCAGAACAGCTTTACATTGTTAACCCATTTCTTGTTCCCTGAAAAAGGCCTTTTTGTAAAATACTGAAGTGTACATTATTTTTCAGTTTTGGGTAACCTTACTTTTTTTTAACCTTAGGCAGTTCACCACTTACCTTTGTACCATTTCAAGCTATTCATTGGACTTGAACTGAAATTTCAATAAAAAAACAAAAAAATTGGGGTGTTCTTAAACTTTTGACCGATAGTGTATATCCAATCCCCTGCAGACCAGTCCTTTTACATTACCACATTTTAGTTGCTGTAACATATTAAACATGCCACTAACACCACCATTGCTTCCTGCAGAACCTGTGAGCTTTATTAAAGAGCTGGAAGACACCACTTTCAGGCTTGGCCAGCCGCTGTCACTGTACTGCGCCTACAGTGCCAGCCCCAGGGTCCATGTGAGCTGGAGAAAGGATGGCAAACCGATCTGGGCCTCCTACAAGTACAATGTCAAGACCACAGATAATTCCTGTGTCTTGGAGGTTCTAAACAGCGACCGCATAGAAGCAGCAGGGAGATACTCCTGTGAAATTTCTAACTCTGAGAACACGGCAGTCTGCCACTCACAGGTCAAACTAGGTAACATATTTAACATGACAGCTCATAGTGAGGGCTCATTTGTTTCAGTTTTTATGTTTTCAAAAAAATACGTTAATATATATCGGTATTGAGAATGCGTCTAATAAGAATGGGAATCTCCAGTCCCCAGGCTCGCATCCGTAGTCTTTAAGACAAATGTTTTTAAAAGTTTTGAGCGTTGATAATCTGGGCTGCAAATGGAAAGTGACTGTTACCTAAATGTGGAACGAATCATTTGTTCTCTTTGCTTGAGATTCATGTTTTTTGTCGCTGACTTTTTGGACCCTGACGAATATATTTAATCAAACAGTCATCATGTTTTCAGAAAGACATTGTAGGACTGAGGCTAGTAGGAGTGGGAATCACCAGAGGCCCTACGATACGATATTATCACAATACTTATGTCACGATACGATATTATTGCGATATTCAGCAATATTTTAAAATGTATCACCTTTTTTCCAACTTCAAATTATGTTTCCAAAGGAAACCTTTGTCAACCATCTAGTAGACTGAAAACGCTAATTCATTTTATTATTCTAGTACTGAAAGGTTTATTTCTCATGTGCAATTGAACTAAATCGGTATTTTCTGGAAATGAAAAAAGGCAAATTTGAAAACATTTTGTTGAGCTATTTACATCAGACAAATCAGACGTTTTGCCCCGCCACTGTACAAATATTTGTGACACCCATAGATAGATGTAAAAACTAACCAATAGCATTGATTAATGAAATATATTTTAAATGACAAAATACTGGGATACAATTTTTGCAGCGACGATTTGCTGCACAAAACATTTAGTTTTACCAAATTGAGATGGAGAGACTGAACTCCAGCTTAATTTATTTATTTGGTGTATGCTCTTCACTTTTCCCTAAATTTTCGAACCTATGTTTGCAGTAAACCATAGTGGATGTTAATTTCGGAGCATCGTTAAAAATTGTTAAAAACGGAAACAATGAGCCTTATTTATAGTTTCACTGATCACTTGCTAACTCTATTTCACATAATCTCACTCATCTTTCTCAATAGTTGACCAGCACTAACAGCTAACATCCTTGCCTTTTTTAGAACCTGTGCGATTTGTGAAAAAGCTGAAGGATATGACCTTTAGGGTTGGCCAGCCTCTGAAGCTTCAGGTCACGTACACGGGCAGCCAGCACGTGCACGTGAGCTGGACAAAAGACGGCAAACCAATCTGGGCTTCCTACAAGTACAACGTCAAGACTACCGACAACTGCTGTGTCTTGGAGGTTCTCAACAGTGACAGAGAAGAGGCTGCTGGGAAATATTCCTGTGAAATATCCAATGCTAGCAGCTCTGCTATCTGTCACACTCATGTCAGACTAGGTAACAGCCCTCTAACCATAGACTGTGAAAATAATGGACATAGCATCCATGATGTCCCCCATCGGTTTGTGGACTGCTGTTTTGGAGCCTCAAGTTTGGCATTACGGGCGTTTTTTGCTAACGGATGTGACGCTTTTTTACAAGAGGGTGGAGCTTGGGAGTGTTGTTTTTGGTTTTATGGTACTGTGCTAAGCTAAAATTTAAAAAGGGAAAGTTGCTGATTTTCAACCCTTTTGAAGCGAGTCATCCAGCTGAGATTTACCGGCGGGTAAACACAGACCTCCGGGTACTGGAGACATTCATCTGTAGCTATCTTGCTTGGAACAAGTGAGAAGTAGGCTCATTTTCTCATAGACTTCTATAAAAACAGACTTTTTTTTTTGAGCCTGTGTAGTCGCCCCCTGCTGGAAGTTAGACAGAATGCAGCTTTAAGTAGCTTCAGCATTGGCTTCACTTTTTAAACCGGGAAGCTTTGTCCACTATTTTCACAGTCTGTGCCTCTAACATACTCACTCACTTTATGAGCAGTTCATGCTACATGACATAACTAACGCCTGTTGCTTCTCTCAGAACCTGTGCGCTTTGTGAAAAAGCTCGAGGACACATCGTACCGTCTGGCCGATCCATTGAGTCTGACGTGCACGTACACTGGCAGTCAGCGAGTGCACGTAAGCTGGACGAAAGACGGCAAGCCAATCTGGGCATCATACAAATACAACGTCAAGATTACAGATTCCTCGTGCGTTTTGGACATCCTCAATAGCGACAGAGATGAAGCAGCCGGGCTCTATTGTTGTCACATTTCTAACGCAGAAGGTTCTGCTGTCTGTGACGCTTATGTCAGTCGTAAAAGCTCTAAGAAAGGTATAACCTCCACCCTTACATCTCAATCACTAACACAGAACATTAATCTTTTGCTAAAACATAGCCAAAGAAGGCAGACTCTCATGTTACTCCCAGCCTAGCTTCTGTTCTGCTGGTTTTAAATCTACAGTTTTAAAATGGGCATCTTCCATCTACCTTTCTGAAAAGCCGAAACTAGTTTCTGAGTTTTTGCAGCGGACATTTTCTTAAAACCCTTACCAGGAGTGCAAAATGAGGCACTAGGCTTAATGTGGAACGAAGCATTTGTTCTCTTTACTTGAGACCCTGACAAATAGATTAAATAAAACATTTGTCATGTTTTCAGAAAGACGAATGGAAGAAACACCCTGAGTTACACATTGTATGACTGAGACTAGAGGAACACGAGCTAGCCCGGGAGTACGCTGGGACTCCGGGTCTCTCTGTACTTCACTTCACATTAAATGAAGCCTAATTCAATTTCAATTGTGAACTATAATTAATGCATGTTTGCTTCTAATTGCTTACCATCACCTTTGCATTTAACAACCATCACTGCTTCTCACAGAACCTGCTCGCTTCATCAGAAAGCTGGAAAACACAACGTTCAGAGTCGGCACTCCGCTGACGCTTAGAGTTGCGTTCACCGGTAGCCAGAGAGTGAATGTGACCTGGAAGAAAGACGGGAGACTGATCTGGGCCTCTTATCAGTACAATGTCAAGACGACGGACTGCAGCTGTGTGCTGGAAGTCCTCAACAGTGACCGAGAAGAAGCTCGGGGAAGATACACTTGTGAAATTTCCAACGCTGAAGGCTCCGATATCTGCCATGCTTATGTCAAACTAGGTAACACTAACTAACAACACAGCTTGTAGTTCTCTTTATTTCATGCATGAACTGAATAATTCCTACAGATAACTGTCATTGCCACTCACATCACTTAGTCTTCCCAACTTTTGTAACTTTTCCTGCCTTCATGTACGGGTAAATCTCGCTTCATTCACAAAAACCTCCAGTGTTTCCCCAAGGTTGACTGCATCATCCATGGACTCCCTGGTGACGCGTCGCTGCTAAATAACTGCAGGGGAAACACAGCGGGTATTTGGCGTTATTTTTGGGATAAAAAAAAAAACATTCCTGTTGCCCTAGCCTTTCTACGCATGAGAACATCCACGGATTCCTCGGATATTGCACAGTCGCACAGTTTCTCGTCCTCGGCATGTAAAGATCCATGGTTTCTGTGATTAATTTCAACATTGCTTCTCTCAGAACCCGTACGCTTTGTAAAGAAACTGGAGGACGTCTGCCACGAGCTGGGCAAACCTCTGCGGCTGGAGTGCACGTACGCCGGCAGCCAGAGGGTTCACGTGACGTGGAAGAAGGATGACAAACTCATCTGGGCTTCCTACCAGTACAACGTCAAAACCAGCGACTCCTCCTGCGTTCTGGAGGTCCTCAACAGCGACAGAGCCGCAGCCGCCGGAAAATACACATGCGAAATTTCCAATGCCGAAGGAACTGACACCTGTCATGCTCATGTTAAAATAGGTAACACCGTAACTCATTCCTCTCATTAACGCTAACATCCGGGGTAGTCATCGTTTCCTGTTGTTTTCTCTATGTAAACAGTCCTGTGTTAGGGTGTTGGTGTGTTTCAGGATGGTTGGTCCTGTGTTTGTTGGGTTTGGAAAGAAATGTTTTCAAATGTGTTACACGTCTTTTACAAGATGTTTTCCATGTTTTCATGGTTCCTTTGGGTTTATAAACTACGGGGTTGCTTTGTAGTTTGGACGGCAGAAACTGAGCCCTTTGGAAAAGTTCGACTCATAATTAGGTTTTATCAGTGATGAATATTGCGAGAAAGAGTCTGAATATTTTAGAAAAAATATCTGAATATTTTGAGAGAGAGTTGGAAATATTTCAGAAAAAAAAGTTTTAATATGTTAAAAGAAATAGTCTGAATATTCTAAGAAAAAAAGTGAATATTTTGAGAAAAAATGTCTAAACAAGAGTCCCTAAAACGGAAACATGTGGATATAGTGCTGCCCCCGTCTTTGGGTCACTATGGTTGGATCAGATAAATATTAGCTTGCTCTTGGGATTCGTAGACAGAAACTGTAAAACATGTGGTGGATATTCTGCGTTTGCTTTTGTGTTAAGCTTTTTATGTCGTGTTACGTGTTGTTGAGGCTCTCTGTTTTCCCCCAATGATAAAAGCCCGGTGGCCTTCCTCAATGACACTTTCGAACTCTTTCCGATTATCACATCACGGCCTGATTTTCTTCCCGTTCTCCCCCACCAACAGAGCGTAAAGTCCCTCCAACTTTCACCAAGAAGCCGTCTGAGTCCATGATGGATTCTGTGGGTAAGACGGTAAAGATGGAGGGACGGGTGTCTGGCTCACAGCCGATGACTGTCACCTGGTTCAAGGACAACAGCGAGATCCAAGGCTCTGACAAATACAACGTCAGCTTCACGAACAACGTTGCCGTGTTGTGTGTCAGAGACTCCAGCAGCTCGGACAGCGGCGTTTATGAATGCACGGCTTCCAACGAGGCCGGAAAAGCCTCATGTCGGGTGTCTCTCGCCATCACAGGTACTAGTGTCACTTTATCTTTCATTATTTGTAGGTTTAGGTTATTGTTTAGGATTTGATACTTAAGACAGAAAAGAGAAGACAGTGTTTTCTCTCTGTTTGTCGTAAACTAAGTTGCACGTATTTAGCAGGGGTCAAGGGGTCTGCCCTCTTTTTTAACAAAAAAGAATACATTTGACATTCTTTTGGACCATTATTATTTTAATTTCTGTGTCTGAAACGTTAGCTCGAGCAGATAATAAATAAATAACACTCAAAAAGCCTAAAGTCAAAACTGGGGACCAACTACAATCATTACGTCTGAGAAAAGTCATTTAGTTACATTAATTCGGCTTAGGTGAAGTAGGGCCCTACTTTAACGATCTGAGACGCAAGTATGAAACGCAAAACGCAAGTAGCTTTGTGGGAGATCTCGGCCGCTGTTGCTATGATACCGGCGGGATAAATGACTCTTGCGCCCGACGCAAACCTTAAATGGGTTGGTCTGAAGTAGCTAGGTGTGGTTTGGGCGTAACGTGAAAATAACAAATCAGAGCGCCATCTCTTATTTCTTTAAGAGCAGGCGCGCTTGTTCGGTGGCGGATTGCTATTATGACGGTGGATTTGCCTGGCGCACGCCAGCGGGAGCTGTCCGGGATGCGGCAAAGTAATAAATGCCGTCTTGTCCGGGTGGCGATGTTGCTGCTCCTCTCGGGCTCATCTCCTCAAGTCTGGAGAGGATTGCTGCAGCTATGGAGCGTGGGCCTCCAAACGCACCACCTGCTCCTGTTGTGCCCCTTCCTCCTCCCCCCACTCCATTTCTGTCCACCCACTCCATCAGGAGAGCATCACGCATTACTCCCGGACCAGATCCCGCTGTAGTTCAACATCACGTCTCCTTAAGTCCTCTAATATTTCCTCATTTATGTCATCGACACATCCATGATTCATGGAAATGTTGTGTAAAACACAACAAGCCACAAAGAATGCTGGGAATTTTTGAGGACTGTACTGTAAAGTTCCTCCTGATCTATCCAAACACCTGAAGCACATTTTCAGTAATATTTTTCTTTGTACTTATGTATGGTTTGCAAAAATGGGAACTGCTGCGTCCGTCTAGATGAGAGAAGTGTATGTGCGTTGTGCACACGCTACATTATGGCCAAGCATGCACCCCTAAAATAGCATCTGAATAACACGCTACTGACTTTAGACTAGCACCACTGACTTTAGACTAGCACCACTGACTTTAGACTAGCACCACTGACTTTAGACTAGCACCACTGACTTTAGACTAGCACCACTGACTTTAGACTAGGACCACTGACTTTAGACTAGTACCACTGACTTTAGACTAGGACCACTGACTTTAGACTAGCACCACTGACTTTAGACTAGTACTACTGACTTTAGACTAGGACCACTGACTTTAGACTAGCACCACTGACTTTAGACTAGGACCACTGACTTTAGACTAGCACCACTGACTTTAGACTAGGACCACTGACTTTAGACTAGCACCACTGACTTTAGACTAGGACCACTGACTTTAGACTAGTACCACTGACTTTAGACTAGGACCACTGACTTTAGACTAGCACCACTGACTTTAGACTAGTACTACTGACTTTAGACTAGGACCACTGACTTTAGACTAGCACCACTGACTTTAGACTAGGACCACTGACTTTAGACTAGCACCACTGACTTTAGACTAGGACCACTGACTTTAGACTAGCACCACTGACTTTAGACCAGAAACTGCAAAATAGCACCAGGGAACGTTTGCACCTGAACACACCTCCTGATTTCGCTGAACCGTCCCCGGGAGCACAAATACATTCCCTAATTTACTGACGTGCGTCTGTGGAGGGAAAAGTCTGCTGTGCGTCGGGTGCAAAATAGGAATGATGCATCGTGTACAAAGGCAATTGCGCTGAGTGCAAGATAGGGCCCTTAGTCTTTAATCAGACGTTTTCTCAGAGCTAGATAACAGACAGAGAGTCTTTGAGTCTGTTTGGTGAACGGTGTGCGGTTCGGTCCATCTCAGTTTCGGGTGAGATAAAGACTTGAATCCAAAGACTTTCCATCTGAAGGTTTCTGCAAAACTTTGCAAAAAAAGGCTTCAGTGTTGGAAAAGCACCTATCTGTTGTCCTGCTTCTTTCCCATCACTCTTCAGAAAAGGGCCAGACTCCGAAATTCAGCGTTCCTTTGGAGCCGGCAACAGTGAGCGAGGGCGAGAAGCTGAGCCTAAAGTGCAACGTGATTGGCTCTCCTCCGCTGAGCATCCAGTGGATGAAGGACCGGAGGGAGCTGAAGTCCAGTGGGAACACCACGATCACGTTTGTTGGCGGGGTGGCCTGTCTGGAGATCAGCCCGGTCTCAAAGAGTGACGCTGGGGATTACCTCTGCAAGGCCAGCAACGCCAGCGGCAGCGACTTCTGCAAGGCCAGGGTCTCTGTCAAAGGTAATCTTACATCCAATGCCATGTTATTGTTATTTTCCACTTAGAATTTAACAACAAAGAACTTGAAACACTTTACTGTGTTGCATTCGATCAGATGTTCCAGATTGGGCCGTTTTCTACCCAACTGGAAAACTTTTTAACCGGGTAAATTTTAGGGTGATACATAATTTTTCCTTTTTTAAATTATTATTTAGTCAGTTGTGATAAAAACTTTGTAAAAGTTCTAGCATCAGTTCAAACAATTGAAGCCTTTTTGTTTGTATAAAATCTGAAAGGCTAGGGAAATCATTTTTTGTTATTGAAACTGTGGTTTTAGGTTGTTTATAAAAAGTAGCCTAATTAAAACTTTGACTACTTAAAGGTGCATTGGGTAAAGCTTATAAAACTAACTTTCTGTCATATTTGCTGAAACTGACCCTATGTTCCAGTAGAACTACATGAAGCAGGTCATTTAAAAAACAAATCTGGCTCCTCTGGCACCACCTACAGCCTGTAATGAGATTTGCAAAAATCCACAGCTCCCAGGGGTGGGGGGTGTCTAACTGCGTGTCAATCACTCACGCTCATACACACGCATTCATTCTCCCTTGTGGGGGGAGGGGCTTAGGAGACCGTTTTGGGCTTTAGCAGAAAGGATGGGACTGAGAAGTTGTTGATGTTCAAATTTTTTTCAAAAGTCCTGGATCTTCACAATCCTACCTAGAGCACCTTTAAATGCCAGTTTGATTCAAGGCTCCTATTGGGCTCTTTGGTGTCAGCACTAACCACCCTTTGTTATTGGTTTTCAGATAAAGGAGTGAAGGCCGCCCCCAGCGAGGCCGCCGCCCAACCTGCAGCTGCTCCAGCCAAAAGGCTCGACAACCTTTTCTTCATCGAGGAACTCAAAAACATTTCTGTCACAGAGAGTAAGTAGACTGTTAGAGGCCATGAACTCCACAGGAACAAGGCTTTGAGCTCCCAGGTTTGTGACACGTGACAAGACTTATCGTGACATTGTCAGGGAAAAGACACAAATTCAACAAAGCAAAACAGAATCACTGGGATGTCGTGCTAACGTGATGTTGTGCTAACACAATACTAACTTCCTTTTGTTCCAGAGATATGTGAAATTAGACTTGTTGATTTGGGGAAAGAAGTCAACATATTTTAAGAAAAATGTCATAATAATAGAAAATAATTGTCATCCATAAAACTTTAACATTAGGAAGCAGTTTAGGTTTGAAAACTGCTGGGTTGCTTTGTAGCAACCCAACATTTCTAGGCTACTTAGGATGTGGAAGGCATCGATTCTTCTAACCTACCCTGAATCGATAAATGTGTGTTTTGAGTGTGAGAAGATCTCCGTTAGGAATTACGTAATGAAATCCTAGGCCTATATGTAATAATAGGTAATGCATGTTACCTAGGCCTGCAGGTAATGTGTGTTACCTAAGCCTGCAGGTAATACATGTTACCTAGGCCTGCAGGTAATGCATGTATAGTATAGCCTAAATTTTTGAGGCAACCTCAGTGATTTGACCGCGATTAACCAAACATGCTACATGGGGGCAACAGAGTTTGATAACATTAGACAACATAGCAGGATGAGATTCGGGAGTCTTTCAGGACAGGATGTTTCTTTTTGGGGGGGAGGGGGAGGCAGTCATGTAATCGGGATATGATGGAAGTATTTTCATGGGCTTGGGATGGGATGGTAGCGTCAAATTGATTCCCGTGTGACCTTCTAGTCTAGACCCAAACGGAGACCTTTGGAAAGGATGCTGCAGGTCAGTCAGTCTTGTCGGTTCGGTCGTTTACAGACCTTTCAGTAACAGTTCTACGTCGGAAACAACACAGGACACAAACTAACCTATCAAGTTTTGGAGGAAATGAAGAACTGTCAGGCAGATGTTATCTCGTGAAGATTCCACGTAGAGCTACATGTTTGTGTTTTCTTTGCAGAGGGCACCGCGACGTTCATCGCTAAGATTGGCGGTGACCCGATCCCCAGCGTGAAGTGGATGAAGGGCAAATGGCGGCAGATCACGCCCGGCGGTCGCATCACCATCGAGCACAAAGGCCAGGATGCCCGCATGGAGATCAGAGAGGTTACCAAGAGTGACGCTGGTCAGTACCGATGCGTCGCCACCAACAAACACGGAGAGATCGAGTCCAGCTCTGACATGGCCGTCACCAAGAAGGAGGAAGTGGAGGGAATCGGAGATATTCGCACCAAGCTGAAGAAGTAAGAGAGACATGTGTTGGATGATTGCTTTATTTAGTTGATCAGTACCATCACCAGGTCAATCACAAAACACAGTTGACATTTTATAAGTTTTGGGGCAAAAAAAGGATTTGGTTTGTCTGAACTGGCTGAGGACGAGGCATCCTAAAATCCCCAGAACCCAAAGGATTATTTGGGGCTTAAAACCAAACTGACACATCAAAAGGCCAATGATAATATGAGTTACTATTGCTAATACTACAAACTACAAAATGTGAATTCTGAAAAGCTAAATTGCTAAAGCTAAACTCGGTCGCTTGCCTAAATGCGTAAGAAAACGTTGAAGTTGTGAGAATAGTTGGAAAAGTGGAAATGGTTTTAATTAGTATGAATAATACCAATAATGTATTAAACAAAAGTGCAATATTTTAAGGATTTCTAAAAAGCTTTTGCCACACTGAATTGCTAGCTTAAATGTTGAAGTTGTTGGGACACGGAGACATGTGTTCGTCGATTTCTTTATTTAGTCTGAACGTAGTCTCTATCAACGCCGGAAGTTGCGCCAAATGTTCCTCACTTCCGCTTTCTTTGAGTTTACTTTAAACTCCGTTAGCATCGAGCAACATTATCTGGAACCTCTGAGCAACATTACAGACAGAAAATGTCAAGTTTAGAAGAAAATGTAACGGTACAACGCGGCAGGCCTGCTTGGTTCTTTCAGGGAATGATTGTAAAGATTTATAAATAATATGTTTAGGGCATTTCCTCTCTAACTGGGAGGTTTTGGGACTGATTGGTGGGATTGCTATGGACGAAGAGCCAATGAGGTTTAACCATGTACCAGCTAATCTAAATAGCTCACGTTACTGTATTGTGTCAACAGTTAACTTCATTTAATATTAGATGAGGCAGGGTGCAAATGTTCCACCAAAACAAGTTCCTTCCTGAGACTATTTAGCAGAGCCACCGTCTCTGCGTCTGGAGCTTAGCCACGCCCAAGATGATTGGGATTGGTTTAAAGAAATGCAAACAACCCAGAGCGTTTTCTTCTCCTATCCCAGAATGCATCTGTGGTGTAACCAGACCTTACTCCACAGTGCTGTGCAGTAAGGTCTGGCAATGCGGACTAAAACGTTGAGGACGGATCGATGTTTGTCACAGAGTTTTGTCTCCTTGAAGACAGGAGATAATATTTGTTGTTGTTGCCGAGATGACAACGTCTCTGATTGTGTGTTTGGTATTTGTGTCAGGACTCCATCGAAGCAGAAGAGTCCGAAGAAAGAAGGAGACTGGGACATCGTGGAGTTGCTCAGAGGCCACGACCCCAAAGAGTACGAGAAGATCCTGACGGAGCACGGTATCCACGACTACCGCGCCATCCTGCAGGCCATCGAGTTCCTGAAGAAGGAGAAGGAGATGGAGAGCGGGAAAGTGGTGAGTAGGGTCGGGTACAGAATTTAATTAAACTTTTTAGGAACTGACGGAATTGCCTTTTCGAGTATTGAAAAACGCCTCTTCATTCAACACCCATTTTCAATCCCTAAGGAGGAAATCTCATCAGCGTCCATGAGCCAATCAGCATGCTTCTACCAAGATCTAGTAATGTCTGTGATTGGCTGACTAACGTTACAAATCGTGGAGACACACAGGAAAAACTCCACATTACACATAGTCGGCGCTAGAACATTCATACAAAGATTAGTCGTAATGTTGTAATTTCTTTTGTTTTATAAAATTGGTATAAAAGTTTTGTTCAGGAATCGGTTTCGAAGTCCCGGTACTGGTATCAGGCTGCGTTCCAGGCATCCCGTAACTCGTGTTTTCACAACCTTCTACCAGTGAAAGTGCCCTGGAACGGCAGTCAAACCCCTAACTTACTACCCGTGAACTTCAGATTACCCAGTTACAGTTTGTGATGTCACACACACACATAAACAACATAATGGCGATCCCTGGTGATGCTGTACAGATGCCAGTGATTAACGGTGAGAAATAGAAATAAATAGGCAACGTAAAGTAATTCTGCACATTGTAATCAAAACAATACACATACGATTGAGTACTACAGGTTATGTTTATTAAATGAAGCCCAAAATATGTCGCCGACTAGAAATCACTAGTATCAGCTAGCAGTTAGCTAACGTCAACGTTAGGTAGCCTAACCTGAAACCTGCCAACGGCACAGTGTTTAGTTAGCCAGCTCGTGACATTGCCTGGAACGCTACCAAGTCGTAACTTACTGGTTAAACATTGTGTTCAGGAATCGGTTTGGAATCAGAAATCTTTGAAAGCTACCCGGCCCTAGTGGTGAGACAGATGAACTTTGACCTCTTCCTGATGATCTGTGGTCGTTTGATTGGATTGTCTAATTCAAAATTTGTGTTCAGATTAAAGATTTGCTTTGAGGGTACATTTCTAACAAAGTATATGTCAAGCAAAGTTTCCCGAAGATGGTTTCTGTGATTTAGGTAGTTCTGATTATGTTAATGTTTGTTCAAGTGTTGATTTTTCGGATCAGTTTGGTTTTTCTCAGTTATTTGATGCTATAAAAACAGGCTGAAACCTCAGAATTGACAGCTGGGATTGACTCCTGATTGCAGGAAGAGATGAAGATATTGTATCTATGATTAACTTTTGTTAACATGGTTTCCGGCTGCAGGAAGTGGAGCGTGGCGGCCGGGTGGAAGAGGAAGACATTGCTCGACTGATGCAGCAGCTGGAGGGACGCGTCGGCACAGAGGTACCTCAGAACATTTTACATGTATTATTAAATAAGTAAAACATACATTAAAGTAGGGCTGGGAATCACCAGAGACCCCACAATATATCTTCAATATACTGATGTCACAATACGATATTGTTGAATGCTAAGGTGCCTTTTTAGACGTTTCTGTCTTTTTATTTTTTTTGCTTATTTTACGTTTCAGCTGGCATCTTTCGCTGACTTTTTTTCCAATGTTTTTGTTCCATGTTTTGACGCCTTCAGCACATTAACAATGTTTTTGTTGCGTTTTCTGACGTTTGTGTCTGCGTCTTTGAAGTTTCTGTCACTTTTTTGGATGTTTTTGTCACTTTCTTTTTCTTACGTTTTTGTTGGCGACTTAGATATTTTTGTTGCTTTTTTTCAATTTTTTTTTTTGCTGTCTTTGATATTTTTGTCATTTTTTCTGAGGTTTCTGTCCGTTTGAACCCTCAGCCCGTCTCTGTGCTGGAGCCCATCAGCGACCAGAAGACGCCGGAGAACCAGACCGCCACCTTCGAGTGTAAGATCCGCATCAACTACCCAGAGATCACCCTGACCTGGTACAAAGGAACGCAGAAACTGGAGAGCAGCGACAAGTACGACATCGGCCGCGCCGGCGACCGCCACTACCTGTCCATCAGGAACTGCCAGGAGAAAGACCAGGGCAACTACCGCGTGGTCTGTGGCCCACACATCGCCAACGCCAAGCTCACCGTCACAGGTAGGTCCCAGCGCTACCACTCCCTGTCCCAGCGCTACCACTCCCTGTCCCGTGGGATGGCTGTGAATCTGCGAATCCTTGAATGGTGAAGGATTATTTTCGCTTATTTTCGCTCCAGAATAATTTCATTGGTTGTCCAAATTACTTTTTTCTTCTTTAGGGGTTTTCTTTGCTTAAGGCAGCCAGTGTCAAAAATAAATTGCGTAACAACGTATTATGTAATAATAAAGTATTACGTAATAATCTGCCGCATTTTCTGACAAAATGTGCGTGCATGTGAATTTGTATAGTCACACCTGTATGTCTTGTTTGTTTTTGTTCATTGTCTTGTTGTGTATTCTTTCTATTAATGCTTTGTTTTAATGGAAAGCACTTTGGGTGTGGTTTACGTGTAATGAAAGGTGCTATACAAATAACATCAACATTGAGAAGATGACCAATGAATTTAGATTATGGCGTGGTAAAGGTCGCCGTCCTAGGGTTGGCAGATACGCCCGACAGACATGTGTCTGTGCGTCTGTAACGTGACCACATGTCCCACTCTTTTATTTTATTATCAGGAGCTGTTTCCGAGTCAGGTGAGCAATACGACTTCACACTAACGGAACAAACTGACCTCTTTCTCTTGATCCCGCCGCCGTATTCTGTGTGATTTTGTAATGTGGGTTTCTGTTTCATGTTTCCTGTTTTTGTTCCGTGTTTCTTTCACATTCAGTCCAAACTACAAAGTCTCTTATAACACTTAAATAACAACATCCAATTGTGTGTTATAAACTGATTAGGGCTGCACGATATGAGTAAAATATGCAATAACATTGTTAAATATCGCGATTACAATAATAACAATATAACTCGCAATAAATAAACAGATATTAAAGTGTACTCTGTTGTGCATCAAAACTAAGGAAAGGAAATCATGTCCAACTTTCTTTTTATTGAATAGATTGAGCAGTGAATTGAATATAACAGGCAGCACTAAAAGAGAATGATTGAAGTACAGTTTTCTGCTGATATTTTCTTTCAACAAACTCCGAGTGAGTTTTGCGATGTGTTAATTGCAGCAGTTGATATTGCGATGACGATAAAAAAAGCGATATATTGTGCAGCCCTACTTACATGTTATTTATTTCTCATTTAACTCTACAAAGACTCTTAATAACACTTAGAAGCAACAACATGCAATCGTGTGATAAACTCTGACTGTCTGCTTTTAGCCGAACAAATTCAGTTCACTAAACGCATCCGAAGCATCGAGGTGAGCGAGCGCCACTGCGCCACCTTTGAGTGCGAGCTCTCCTTCGACAACGCCACCGTGGCGTGGTACAAAGACTCGTGGGAGCTCCGAGAGAGCGACAAATATAACTTCAGGACCGACGGCCGACGCCACTTTATGACCATCCGCAACGTCACGGCCCAGGACGAAGGTTTGTTAAACTGAAGAGATCCAGAGATGCATTTTACACGTTCATCCTCCAGAAGTCTTCATAACTAACGGAAAAAAATACTTGCAAATATGATCTTAAGCTTTTATTTTAGAGGTTAAACTTGTAGGAGATGACTTAAGGCTGCACAAAACGGACAAAAAACAGCTTGTTAACAACAAAAAAATACATTTCATAATGTGCAAATAAGGCAATAAGAAAGAAAGAGAAATCTGCTTCAGTTGTGCAGCTTTAAATGATGATTTATGAAATGTAACACTGACTTCTGATTGGATGTTCAAATGGATGAAGCTATCGTAGCTAATTAGCTGTGTCCATCCAATTCTTTAAAGCTCCTGGGTTAGTGTTTCACACAGAGAAAAAATGAACATTATGTATTATATGCGAGCATTAATAATGTATTCACTCCATCAGAGTTTCAAACAGACAAAATGCACATGATTAATAATAGTATGCGAGCATTAATAATGTGTCCGCTCCGTCAGTATTTCACACAGAGAAAATGAACGTGATATGTAATATCTGAGCATTAATAATGTGTCCGCTCCGCCAGTATTTCACACAGAGAAAATGAACGTGATATGTAATATCTGAGCATTAATAATGTGTCCGCTCCGCCAGGCGTTTACTCGGTGATTGCCCGTCTGGAGCCGATGGGAGAAGCTCGAAGCACCGCTGAGCTTTACCTGTCGGGGAAAGGTCCGTAGCTTTTATCACACCGATATAAAGTCTCTAATCACTTTGATCTTATTAATATTCCAATAACATTTTGTACTTGGCCTTCCACAGAGGTTGGGTTAGGAAAGGTTCCTCAGGGTGAGTACTTTAAAAAGAAGTGATGACAGTAAAACTGAAACACATTTCTAATTTTATTAAAGTCACATCAAAATAGTTTTTCTGACAATGTCACGTTACAGGTTAGGGCTGGGTCGAGTTATTCTCACTTAGTGACAAATTTAAGATTCAAGATTTGTTTATTTGTCTGTAAGACAAATAATTGCCACATAAAAATAAAAAAAATTCATACATGGACAGACACAAGACATGCAATACATGCAGCGTTTTCTGCTTTATAACCTCGCTCATTAAGCTGTATGTACTATTTATGAAACATGCTTTTTTCCATATTTTTCCTACGTTTTGACACTCTTTTCAACGTTTTTGTCTCTGTCAGTTTTTCTTACTTTTGTCCAAGTTTCTAAATGTTTATTGCTTTTTTCTACACTTTTAAAAAAAGTGTCACTTATGAACAGACATAGGACACAATACATGTGCAAGATTAAGGAAATGTGAAGTTTTACTGTCACGACAAACTCTCTCTCTTTTTTAATATTTTGGTTAATTTGAACGTGGATTAACTGAAGTTGTATTTATAAACCTTCAGACGTCCTTGACGCGTCAGTTCATGTCCCAGAAGCAGCGTCCATGTTTGTTCGTGGTGAGTCTGGGACACTTCCTACCAACCAGACTTTCACTCTTTATAACTTTACAACTTCATAAACAGATTGTTTCATTCATAAATGTCTTTTTCCACCAAAAGATTGCTCCGAATTCTATCACTACGAAGAACAAACAGCAGTGAAAGGTACGGGAAACATGCGTACTAACTGTCATCATTTTTCGACTTTATTAATAATTCTTATTTTGCGTGATGAAATGATTTTTGCATTTCAACATAAAAGCCTTTTCCATCCATCCTAAAACCTTCATCATCATCATCCTCATCCTCCTGCTCCTATAACTCTCAGCCTTATTAATCGTGTGATCATTAGAACTCCGTTAATATTAATTCCACCACCATCCCTCCCAATAACTTTAAAGTCGTGTCATAACAACTAAATAATTTAACTTCCTGTTTCTAAAGGGAAACTAATGTAGAGAAGAGGATTATGTGGAGAAGCAATCAAGTTAAAGTCTGAGATTATTTTCTCATTCTAATGAGAGCAAGAATAAACAAATCAGTAGAATATTAAATGAAATTTTGACTTTAATGTCCGAATCTTCTGGCCTTTTTGTCTAACAATTCCCTGATTTTCATTTGCAAATTGTACCATTAAAGTCTGAAATGTAGATGTAAAGTTTAGGTTGTAGTATAAAGTTTGAGATTAAAGTCTGACTGATAACTCAAATGATTGTTAAACATAATCCTCTTCTGCACAAAGCTGAAGTGTTTGAACCGAGATCTCTAAGAGCTGACGATCCCTTCATGATCTGATCCATAGCTTTCAAAAGTCTGACCGTTGAAGAAGAGACAGTTTCTGTTCACTTCTCCTCCGTCACAGGTATCCAACATCTTCTGTCTTATCAAACAACTCATCCACGTAAAAACTGTCTCCACGCTGTGTGTTGTCCTTTAAATGTCTCTCTGTTGTGTCGGTCCACTGTCCGTCTCCATGTTTCTTCATTAATGGTTGATTATTTTGCAGTAAAATCTTCATCTCCGCCTTAATAACCCTTGGATAGTTGAAGACGTGCGGCAGTCTTTACATGTCAGCTTCTTTTTGTCCTTCCTCACCAGAAGAGAGAGAAGCCGTTGAAGAAATAGTTGAGAGGACTCAGAAAGTGGAGATGAGACAACAAGTCCCTGAAGGTATAAACGCTTTTTGGCTGTCCCACAAAGCTTGTGGCTTTAAGCAAGTGCGTAGGTTTTGTTTCAACATTGGTGGAGAGAGGGGGGCACATTATAACTGAGGGGTCTGGGAACCTGCCCCATAAAATATTTAGCGTCAAACACTTAATTTCCTGCAACAATTTGTGCCTTTTCTGCATCAATTTATGGTGCAACTGTCTTTATTTATATTTTGTTCAAAACCTTCTGCGGCCGCATTTGGGGATGTTTTTTCTTTAGGAATAATGTCCATCTCGACAACAAATCTGTTGTAAATCTACATGAATATATCTTTATTTTCTTATTCCTGTTATGTTATTTAACCCCCCGATGTAGAACATGTAGTCTTGATTTCCGTTCATGTTTTGAGCCCCCTGAACAGTTATTTTTACCTGTTTTTGGGGAGTTGGTTGTCTGTCATATTTTAAGGGGGAATACATCTAATCTAAATCTACCTCTTCTGAAATATTTGGGGGGGCATACCCACTCCACACCCCCTCCCCCTCTCCTACCCTTTGAAATCTACGCCTATGATTGTAATGTAACAAAAAATCTGTGAGCCGCCATTTAATGTTTGTTTCGACTTTTAACGCTTCGCGCTGCTTTATCGAAGCTTATCTTTCTCCAAAGTTGTAGACCATCTTTTAGTTTTGTCTGTCTTTTACTTTGTGTTTTGTTCTTGTCTTTCTAAATCACGTTTCCTGTCTTCTACGTATGTTTTTATTTCTCTTACACTCTTAATTAACCCTCACTAGAGCTTACAAAGCAAAAAGTAGAGAGTGGTAGAGTTTGGCCGTATAGTTTGAATGTAATGGTCCAGTCAAAGTTCTCTTCATGTACGTCTTTCTGTCTCATTTGTGTTTTATTTGTTCATTCTTAAAACCTTTCTTGCTTCAGTCACGTTGTTTGTTGCTTTTCTTCATGATTCTTGATGTTAGCATTTATCGTGGTCAGAAAACTGAACTCCGTGATAATATTTTAAAGTACCGGAAGCAAGGAAGACGCAGCCTGAGGTAATTGTCACGGCTCCGGCTCGGCGAGAGGAATCTCCAGTGCCAGAAGGTAATATTCATAACAAGGTTATTTATTACAGGTTGATTTTTGTCTTTGTTTGTGATCTTAGAGTCTTTATCGGCTCACTTTCTTAAATCTTAATATAAAACATCCAACATCATAAAATGTTCAATTTCATGACTTTATTTTGTCATTTTTTCACATATTTTATATTGAAACAGCAATTTTTATATGCACTAAATACATATTCATATATAAGAAATTGTTTCTGTAAAATCTATACTACTATCGCACCATTTTAGCATTCAAAATCCTGATCCTAATCTTTATATCTGTAAAGATGTTACTGTATTTATTTATTTATGTATATACAAGTAATTTCTTTTGAATATTACACAGCAAATTCAAAAATCTTTGAACATTTTACATTTTGGGTGATCATAAATTCTGACAATCCTGTCCTCAGTATCTTTATCAAATAAAACTCTGAAGATGAACTTCAGATGAAGGTTTTGTCTTCCTGTCTGTATGACTTCATGTTGTCTTAAGTGTCTCCGCTAAACTCAGCATTCTTACGATGCGTAAACAGCATTGCGTTCTTTTCTTTTGTCTGTTATTTATGTCTATTTATGGTTTGTGAGTTATATTGTCTGTTTACCTCTTCTTTGAACTCTTAAAGCTGTGTGTGTTCTGTGTTGACTCACAGTATTATTTCTCTGTTAACCACGAAGAAACTTCAGTTTACACCAAACCAGAACCTGAAGAACAGGAAGTGACCAAAAAGGTCACTCCTGAACCTTTTCAACCAAAGCCTTCACCCGAGCCCAAAGTGGCACCTCAGAAACTGGGGGCGCCTGAGCCAAAAGCGCCCAAAATGAAGCCTGAAGCAGCGAAGAAAAAAACAGAAGCTCCTGAAGAGAGAGGTAAAGTAGTTCAATTGGAAAGGCATTGTGTTATACAGTATGTCCGTCTTGTTTTGTTTTATAGTGTGTTTGAATAACGTCACAAACACCCTTAAATTGGCCTTGCGGTGTAACCCTAACAATAGCCCTCTCCAGGGAACTTTGAACATAAATAACTTAGTTGAAATAAAGTGGACTATCAGGCCAAGAATCTGAGGACATTAAGAAAGGGTCATTAAGTACCATTAAGCAAAAGCCAGGTCAGGCAGACTTTGGTCTGGACAATAAGCAAACGTTTACAACGTTTGCATGTAATGGCGGTCTCTGAGGCTAAAACATGTGACGTAAATGTCTTTGTGTAGGATGTTTGTTGGACACTAAACTCTAAAACTGAGTCAAAAAAGTTATCCTGGACTTCTTTGAGAGCAGAGATCTTCAACAAGGGGTCTGGTACCCCTAGGGGTTCCTCAGAGTCACTGCTGGGGGGGCCTCTAAAATTATTGTTAATTTTTGAAAAGTGTTTTTCAAAAATTAAAATGTCTTAACAGAATCCAACTTATTATTAGCAAATAGAAATCCCCACTGATGATAGGCTAACTGGCCTATAGGTAAGGTAGTCATTAAGGTAGCCATCCACAGATAAAGATCATCCTAAGGATTCACTGTGATACATGTATGTTTAACATTAAAAGATGATTTATGAAATCATAGCAACAATTATTATTTTAATAGCTTAGTATTCTATGCAAACAAAGGTATGTATAAAGGGTTTAGGCCGCCCTAATAGTTATTGTTGGCCCAGTTTAATATGCAACTTAATTTTATACAATATATGTAGTAGGGGGTCCCTGCTCCATCTCCATTTAGTTAAGGGGTCCTTGGTTAAAAAAATGTTGAACACCCCTGTTCTAGAGAATAAAAACCACAAATCTGCTAACCTCTTTTTAAATCTCTTTGTGCTACAACAGTTTCATGTTGCTGTGATTTACACAAATAACTCTTTAACACGTTCTTGTGAATCTTGAATGTTCTTCAGTGCTAACCTCTTTAAAACAACATTGTCTAACGTTTTTGGAGTTGACAGCACATGAGTGTTTGGATACAGCCCTCAACAAACTAACTCTAGAAATTATATCTTAGCTGTAGTGTATTAATAATGAAGCGCACACCTCGTTTCATACAATACCTTTATGATGAATGGAAAGTAAAAATGGAAAACCTTTTGAATGTTCTCCAAAGTGCCAGCTGTAGCCAAACCAGAGGAAGTCGTATCTCAGCCAATCGCTGCCAAAATGACTCCCCCAAAGACTGAAGATAGTTTAACAAAAGGTACTGAAAAGAAGGTGTCTGCACCCATCTTTGAACTCTTAATGGGTTGTCATGTCTTTCTGTAATACAAACCAGTCCATGTTGTGTGTTTTAAATCTCAGATTGTGTGTTCTGTAGTAGCACTCGTTAGAGTGGACCTTAACGTTGAAGCCTTATTGGTTACCTGAGGTTGCTGAACGTATATATAATGTTCTTTTAAAGCAGCAGAACGACCAAAGCCTGAAGAACTTGTTCAGCAAGCCAAGGTTACTCCCTCAACACCCGAATTTCTTCCAGCTAAAGGTATTGTTACTTGTCTTCAAATCTTCAGTTGCCCTACCTCTCATATCTTCCTTCAGACTTTAAATTCACTCTTTAAGAGTGTAATTTCTGATTCCACAATAGCCCTGGGCCTGTTGGTTAAACAATACATAATGTTCTCTTAAGTGCAAGATGTTCCCAGACCAGAGAGACCTGTAGTTCAACCGTCAGTGCCACAGCTTACTCCAACAAAAGCTGAAGCTGTTCCAACTAAAGGTACTCCAAAGATGCTCTTAAAAGGTTTCTTTGTTGTTCTGTTTTTGTGTTTGTGTTGTTTCTCATGAAAGAAATATCTTTGAGCATGCTAAGCACTCGTTAGAGTGTGACTTGCACTTTTCAAAATATGTTTAACAAGATAATAATCTTGTATGTAAATGTTCTTTAAAGTTGTCTCAGAACTGAAGGTATCTGAAACTCAAGGAAAACCGCATCTGCTGCCTGGTAAACCTGAGCCAGAAGAACCAAGATCTGTCTTTGAAACAAAACAGGAAGAACCGAAGGTCCCAGAAAAAATGAAGAAGGTTCTGGAAGAGACAAAGAAGGTTGCTGAGGTGCCAAAGAAGGTTCAAGAAACACCAAAAAGGGTGCAAGAAGAACTCAAGAAAGTACTAGAAGAAACACATAGGGTTCCTGAAGCCCCAAAGAAGTTTCAAGACGAACCCAAGAAGGTTGTGGAAGAACAAAAGATTGTTCCTGAAGCACCAAAGAAGGTTCAAGACGAACCCAAGAAGGTTGTGGAAGAACGAAAGATTGTTCCTGAAGCACCAAAGAAGGTTCAAGACGAACCCAAGAAGGTTGTGGAAGAACGAAAGATTGTTCCTGAAGCACCAAAGAAGGTTCGAGACGAACCCAAGAAGGTTGTGGAAGAACAAAAGATTGTTCCTGAAGCACCAAAGAAGGTTCAAGACGAACCAAAGAAGGTTGTGGAAGAACGAAATCTTGTTCCTGAAGCACCAAAGAAGGTTGTGGAAGAAAGAAAGATCGTTTCCGAAGCCCCAAAGGCGGTTCCCAAAGTGGTTACTGAACCACCGGTCAAGCTGGAGAAAACTCCAGAGGCTCCAAAATTAGTAACAGAGGAACCAGTGCTGGGTGGCCGAGCGCCACCACAACATTTGGAAACACCAAAGCAAATGCCACAGGCTAAAAAGCCTCAGCAACAAGGTAGATAAGTCTGAACATCTTATTAACTAATCCTTACTCATCTTGATCTTTTAACTCACACCTGAAGTTAATTCTTCAGAGTTTCTGTCCTCATGTCTGTGCTGTCATGTTTGTTGACTGATCTCGAAGCTGGTACACATCTCAAAAGTATACCTAAACTTACCAATGTTTCATTCTACTTTTTTAGAAAGTCACAAATTATCACTTACATGTAGTATGACCAATTGCTTGTATTTGTCCGTGAAACCAGATAAGGTTATTCCTTCTGGAACAGTATTAGTCCATTCAAAGTCTAAAGAAACTCCACAGCAGAGAGCTAGTGATTCATAATACTTACAGTGTAGTTGTAAAATGAGGCACACAGTAGAATATATACCCCACTGAAATCTCTGTTTCTATATCTTGATGGTTTTTGTCTTGTGTTTTCCTCTTGGCCACCGCTTCATGGTGCAAATCTTCAATCTTGGGTGATATCTTATAAATGACTCCAGTTCCCCCAAAGACTGATCTGACGCAAACAACAGAAGTGCTTGAAGACAGCAGAGAGTCATCTGTAAAATGGGGTTTTGGAGAGAGGATTTCTCTGGCAGAAGAAGTTGGACACAGACAAGAGAGAGTCAAGACGTATGAAACGGAAGTGCCAATCAGGGAGTCACTTATGGGAGAAGAAAGCACTTTGAAAAGGGAGATAAGACAACAAATGGTCCTTGCAGAGGATGAGGTTTCTACGTGGTACAGTGGAGGTCAGCAGGTCGAACATACTCAGCCAGACGTTGAGCCAGCATACACAGAATATGAGCCTGAAAAACTGGAGGATACTGAAGCACATGATGAAGAAGACTTTCCAGGGGACAAAGCAGTGGACCGGAAAGAAGAAATGTCTTTCAGGTTGGTTTCTCCACCTCTGAAGAAAGCTGACCTTCTTCCATCAGAAAGAGACGTCTCCCATCCACCTGAAATGACTCGTCCTACGAAGAAAGAAGTTCCTCCATCTGACACTGAATTCACATCCCAAAAAGAGCTACTCACCTACAAGAAAACCCCTCAAGAAAAGAAACTTGTAATAGCTGACATTCCTTCAACTTATAATGAGCGGAAAGACGTGTTTGAATCACTTGTGTTGGTACATCGTAAAGAAATTGATGAAGAAACTGGGCCTCCAATGGAGGATTTTGTTAAACCTAAAATCTCTGCATCTAAAGAAATTGCTGCATCAAAGAAGCCAAGAGTATTGAAAGAAGTCACTTTTTTCAAGAAAGCGGACTCTGTTGAAGTGGAAGAAGTTCCAGCTGAAAGAGCCATTCCTCTTACATCTGAAGAAGACTTACCCCAAATTCTTTCAAAAACCACCCTTTCTCATCCTATGACAACACTAACTCCCAAAAAAGAAGAAATAATCCCTACAAACATGGAGTCTTCAAGAGAAGAAATCACAAAAACTCCCACAGATGTGGGAAAAATGTATCTTAAAGACATTGTACCTTTGGAGAAACCAACTCCTGTGTCGGCAGAAGTGTCCTTTGAAGAACAACTTGTCCAAACAAGATCTATACCTGCAAGTAAAGAAGTGTCACTTCCAGTTCCAGCTCGAATTCCTTCACCTGAGAAAACAGTCTTGCTTGGTGAAGGCATTTCACCACCAAAAGATGCTGTTCTGCCTACAGAGAAGACTTCTCCGAAACTTCCCAAAGCTGTAGTTGCTCCTGAAGAAGTCACTCTACCCAAGAAACCTATGACTAAAACCAAGGTTGCTCCAACTTCAAAATCTCAAGTTCCACCACACAAGAAACCTTTTGTCCGTGAAGAAGAAACACTTCCTTCCAAAAAACCTGCTTCTCTGGCAGAAAGAATTATCACCCCTAAAGTGGATTCTTCTGAAGATGCGACAACCACTGTAACTAAACCTCCACCAACAAGGGAAGATGACAAGAAAGCAGAGAAGGGAACACAGGAAATTGAACAACAAACTCTTCAGAAAGGTATTCTTTCTTATTTGAGCCGCATAGGCTCGCGATCGTCATAAGATCAACCCCTCTTTAGAGAGCTTAACATCTCATATTTATTTTACTTACACATCTTCCAATATGGTCTTGAATAACAAGAAAAGATGTTACACATTTAACACTAATCGTTACAATCAGCCGTCTTCATCCATTGTCTTTGTAACATGTTTTTATGTGACTACTCTACAAGGAACACCATGTACTAAGGAAACTTTCTTGGTCTATTAACATCTTTCATTGACATTCTTTCCCATCTCCAATCTTGTCACTTCTTCCAATTTATATATTGTTGTTAATAAGTCTTGTTTGACCATGTTGTTGTGTGTTGGGTCTTGATCTTGGCATCTTGTATTCCCAAAGTATCTCCCCCAGAGGAGAAGAAACCATCTGCACCTGCACCAAAGCCTTCACCTCCTCCTGCAGAGAAAGTTCCTCCTCCTGCAGGTAGTTTTTCACTTGTTTGTATGTTCTTGTAAACTAAATGTATGTCTGTTTATTTTCTTTGCTGCCTGATCAAAAGAGATCATCATGATGTTGTCTTTGGTCGATTGCAGTTCCACTTGCTGTCTGTGTCCTCAGTCTTATCTTGCATTGTTTTAGTACAACGGTCCGTCTTGATTGACCATGTTGTTGTCTCGGTCGTGATCTTGGCATCTTGTATTTTAAAGTGTCTCGTCCAGAGGATAAGAAACCATCTGCACCAGCAGCAAAGCCTTCAGCTCCTGTTGCTCCTGCAGCCAAAGTGGCTCTTCCTGAAGGTAGTTTTTTTCACTTTGTTTTGTCTCCTCTGTTTATGTTGTATGTGTTTTGTCTGGTTCTGTTTTTGTTTCTCCATGTGCAATTGCCTTCACTCTTAACTTCTTTAATCTGTCCTCTGTCTGTTTTAATGTCTTGTGTGACCTTTGGTATATTTTGATCCTAAGTGTCTCCTCAAGAGGAAAAGAAACCGTCTCCACCAACACCAAAGCCTCCAGCTGAAAAAGTTGTACCTCCTACAGGTAGTTTCTTCTGTTTGTCATATACGTTGTTTAACTTCCTGTTTGTCCTGCCTCAAAGAAATCTGTTGGTCTGAATTCTTAAATTGTGTCTGTTTTGTTTGAGTATCTGTCAGTTCACAACATCTTTGCCAGTGATTTAATCAAGTTGGCATTCTTGTAGCTCAAGTTGCACCGGTGGCGAAGAAACCCTCACCTGTATCAGAGAAAATCTCTCCACCTGAAGGTAACATGTCTTCTGTAGCTTTCATTTATGTTTGTCTCTTGCTTTTAATGGTTTCTTATGTGACAGCTTCAGTCTTCATACAAAGCAATCAGAGCTTTGGTTTAAGAAATGCATTCATGTAGACTGGGTAACCCCAGCCCGATCTGCCAGCAATTTGATTTTGCCCTGCAGATCAGGCTGGATACCTGTACGTTTATCTATCCTGCTTCCGTTACAATTTTGAGGGGACCAATCACAAACTGGCTTATACACCTGGCACGCTATTGGCTGGTTTAACACAATGACAATAGAGGAGCGACCAAGCAGCTTCTTGTTTACATTCGGGCACGGAAGCGCAGCAACCCGTTGATGCCGCTGTCGCTACTACGTCACCCAGCTTGTTGGTCTGATTGGTCGAAGGACTATCCAATTGGTACAGAGTCATTTGAACTATGCCTGGTGATCACGCCTCTTGTGCAGTAGACAATACAGAGCAGACTCCCCAGACTAATGTTCAATCTTAAAAGATTGAGCTTGGTCTGGTGATAGCCAGACTAGCATTCATGTCTAAATCTGTCTAAATCTGTTTATGTGAGGTTTCGATAAACTGAAATCCATTTTACATTTTCTAATCCAAATATTTCACATTAACAGTTTCTGATGAATGAGGCCAAATAACTTTCAAACTGACTTTTTTAAAACATTTCTTGGTGCATCTGGAGTTACCTTAGTGTAACTGGTACACATGCAATGACGAAAAATCATGTGAACACCTGATAAAGTCATTGCATTCATAGCTCACTTCAAGACCAACATATTCTGGAAACAGAAAACAAATGCATGCCACACACTCAAGTGTCTGTCTCAAAAAATGTTTTTGTTTGTTATCGTTTGCATTGTGTGTACTTATATTGTTGTTATTAAAATTATTCCAGACAAGGAACCAGTTTCAGCTCCTGGACCAACTAAAGGTATACCAAATATTAGTTTCTTGATTTTAAAATTTTAGTTATTCCCCCATAAACACCACAGATATCTCTTGCTTTTCATTTGCATGTTTAAGTGGTGTGTGAGTCCTGTGTTCCAAAAGTGTCAGATGAATTGTTAAGTTTCCTGTGTCCTGTGTCTCTATGTGAAAGTTATAATTATGTTTTACTGCCTCAACCACAGTTCCACCTCTTAAGCAAAAGGGTAAGATCCCAGTTCAGGAAGCAAAAACCCCTGAATCGCCAAAGCTGAAGAGTAAGTTCCCAAGAGTTACCAAAGAGAAGGAACCAGAAGTAGAGGTCGTTAAGCTGAAGAAGGTTCCAGTGAAACCTCCCGAGCCTGACAAACAAGTCGTAACTCATAAAGCAGAAGTGACGAGGCATCAAGATCAAGAACTAACGGTTCATGGACTTCGTGACAGAGAAGATCGAGAGGTGATAACGCTCGGAAGAACTGAACGAGTCTTCACTGCAGAGGAGGAAACGGCTCAGTTGGGCTATTTTGAGAAAGCTGAAAAGATTGCAGTTGTACAGAAAACAGAGAAAGAAGGATGGACAAGAACACCAAAACCACAGAAAGAGGAAGAACCTGATGTGCCAAATGTAGATAAAAAGAAAATAACGAAATTGACTAAGGCAGATGAGCAGAAAGACTCAGTTAAATTAAAACCGTTTGAAAAATCAGGCAAACCAGAGGAAGAATCGCAAAAGATCCAACTAAAAAAGGTGCCAACTAAGCCTAAAGAACCTGAGAAAGAAGTCATAACTCATAAAGTTGAAGTGACGAGGCATTACGATACAGAAGCGATGGTTGGAAAGCTTCACGATAGAGAGGATCGAGAGGTACGACCACATGGAAGAACTGAACAAGTCTTTACTGCAGCTGAAAAGGCATCTGAACTCGGTCAAATGGAGGAACCTAAAAAGCTGGAGGCAGAAGATGAGAAATCGAGATGGCTAAGAACCCCTAAGGCGCCAAAAGATGAAGAGCCTGAGCCAGATTTAACTAAAAAGAAAATAAAGAAATTGCCAAAGAAAGACGAAGAGCAAGAGCAGGTCATATTGAAGCCTTTCGACAAAGTAGCCAAGCCTGAAGAAAAGCCAGATAAAGCATTCGAGGAAGAGAAACCAGAGCCTGTGGACACAAAGGTACCCAGTCGAACTCCAAGAGTTGAAACTCCAAGAGAGCCAACGGAACAGCAGCTTAGGAAAGTTGAAAAGACTGCAACACCTAAAAAAGAAGATGAGAAACCTCAGAAGAAAGAGGAACCAGCTGTTTCACCAAAGAAGCCCAGCCCACCAGGAAAGAAAGAACCAGAGAAAGAAATCCCACAAAAGCAAACCGATATCTTGAAGAAAGGTATAGAACTCAAAAAGACTTCTTCGCCTAGACTGGGTAAAGACAAGGTAGATGAAGAAAAGCCCCTTAAACCTATCGAGCAACTGAAGAAGGTTGAGCTAAAGAAGACGCCATCACCAAAAGTTGATAAGCAGAAACCGAAAGAACTGGAGCAGATCCCTGTTGAGAAGAAGCCAAGTGCTGAACGGATTCCCAAAACTGTTTCACCGAAAGACTCTATCGAAGCTGTTACACTGAAAAAGGTCCCAAAGAAGCTAGCGTCACCAGATGAGGCTTCGCAACTGGCGAAGCCTGATAAAGTGCGGATCCCCGTGGTGAGGGAGGTTTCTCCTGGAGCCGTGCAGATGAAGAAGGTACTCACACAGCAAGAGGAGGAGGTGTTCGAAGAGGAGGCTGAAGAAAACGAAGGCGAGGATGAAGAGGAGGTGTGGGGCTGGGAGCTGGTTCCCTCAGATGACTGGGAAGGTGAAGGGGTGGATGGGGCTTTGGAGACTCCAGGCACGCCTGGCGCCAAACGAGGTGAGACGAAGGCCGACAAAATCCTCATCTGATGACTCTGGGACCACCTCATCCATCTCAAATGACTCATCTAATCCTCATCACATCCTTTTTAACAGAGATGTTCCAATACCATTCTTTTCTTTACCGATTCCGATACCTGATCTTACATATCGTTATACTGAGTACCATTCTGATACCAGTGCGTATAAAGTATAATTTTCATTTTATTTTATTTGACAGTCAATCATAACGAAAAAACAACCTAAATAAAGTACTTTAAAGTAGCTTTTTCGGGCTAAATGTTGTGGTATTGCATAGGTGCAGTGACTCGTGTACTTGCTGATACCGATACTCGATTTTTAGGCAGTTCTAGGCCAGTTCTTGGTCGGTATCGGAACAGCTCACTTGATTTCATTTGTTCATCTAGAGCTCATGTGTTCGTTTATCCGTCTGTTCATCTGTTTATTCACCGTCCATCCATTGAGATGTTCTCATATTGTCCTTCATATTATGTCTGTCTTCAAATGTGTCTTCCACATCGATCATAAAGTGTCCGTCTTTAAGTGTGTTCACATCTTTCAATACAACTTTCAGTTTTCTGCATCGTCTTCCATCCATGTTTGTCACTTTGATCATCTTGTCCCATTATTCCTTCATTTTTCAAAATATTTCACTCCATCTTCATCCTCTTCATTGTGTGCTGTGTGATGTCCCATTAATGTTCTCATGTGTTCTTGAAAAGAATATGTTTGACTTAGCATGTTAGCTTTGCTCAAATCTTTATCTTGTCTTCTGCCGGAGTATTTACGCCAACAGCTATCTCAAACCGAGACACTCATCTTATTGTTTCTTGTCCAGATGGGAAACCAACAGAGGAGGCACCAAAAGGCAGAGGCAGAGGACTTGGGGGTATGAATTCAATAAAAATAGAGCTAATGCGTACTAACAGTTTGCTCTTTTTGCTATATGTCTGAAGCAATTGTGTTTGCTCCATTCATGATATTTGTTAAGTGTAAGTTGTTTTCTTGTCTTGTTCTTTCAAAAAAAAAAAAAATCTTTTGTGTTAAGCTTTTAATCTCGGCCAAAACGTTTTCTGATGATGATCAATATTAGGGCTCCAAAATCTTAATACAATAATTTCGAAATAGGTCTAAAGCTGTTACAATAAGTAGGGTCAAGGTAGGTTTTTTTAATTAGAGGCTGAACCACAGCATGTTTAAAGCTAGATGGGACTGTGCCATTCATAAGAGAGCTATTTATTACAGACAAGAATAGTATCAAATACCATGTTTCATGTGTGTCATACAATATCCATCAATGCTGACAGGGCCACAGGTACAAAACAATTCGTAGCTGCTGTGTTGACAGATGTCTGTTACGTAGCATGTAACTATCAAAATCCGTCAAGTACCGAAAGATTTTTAAGCTTTGCACAAGATTGTTGTTCAGGAAAAGTTCTTGTTTGGCTGCTTGTGTTTTGAAAAAATCTGCAAAACATATCGTATTGGTATCGCATACTATTGATACACAGATCTTATCCACATTTTTTCATTCTTGCACTGATACCAGCCAATTGGAGCACTGATTTTTATTAGTAGCTAGAAGAGTTGATGTCGATGTTCACACCATATTCTTTGACCTTTACTATGTGTTACACATACATACTTAAAGAAAACAAATATTTAGAGTTACAGATATTCTTCAGGACAGGCTTAAACTTTCACAACGTGAAAACACAGGTGGGTAATCTATCTGGAATCTCTATCTTTTGCTAATTAGCTTCACAGTTGCTGGAGTTGCTACATCTTTCTCTCTTTGCGTGTTGTATGTGTGGTTTGTTGTGTATGTTCCCTTGTAGTTTTGGGCTTCTTCAAAGAATCCTGTTGGAAGCTCATAAAGAGTTACTTTGCATGTTTATAATCTTTAATATAATCTTATATTCTAACACAAAGATTTTTCTTAAATGTGAGATTATTTTGACAGAATGACTTTTAATTCCCAGTAGGCACAAGGTCTTATAAACATCCCATTGTCCAATGTCTGATTCTTTACTCACCTTCTTATTAAACTAACTTGATGGGTTTTTTGTATGTCACGTTGCAGCGAGACAAACGCCATCTCCTGGTGACGCTGGCAAAGGCCGCGGCCTGAGACCTGGTGGAAAAGGCCCGTCACCACCAGAGGAACCCTTCGGAGGATTTAAACTCAAAGCCGTGCCTCTGAAATTCGTCAAAAAGATTCAGGACATTGTGCTGAAGGAAGCTGAGTCTATTGGCTCATCTGCTGTGTTTGAATGTGAGATTTCACCTTCCACCGCCATTACGACGTGGATGAAAGATGGTAGTAACCTCCGCGAGGGGCCCAAACACAAATTCACAGCTGATGGCAAAGATCGCAAGTTGAACATTATTGATGTCCAGTTGTCTGACACCGGTGAATACACCTGTGTGGGCAAGAACGCTGGCAAGGAAATAACATGCACAGCCAAGCTTGTTGTTGAAGGTAAACTAATGAGGACTTTTTATCCAACATAATGTTTGAGAAGTTTAATTTATTGTGTTGATTGAAAGAAAAAAAGCTTTCTGTTGGCATCAAAAAGTTCTCAAACTCAGGTATGGTATGACACTAGATACGATTTAATGACAATACTTATGTCATGATAAGATATTTAACCATTTATTTTGCCATATATTGCACTGTATTACCTTTTTGCTGTCAGTCGATTAAAATATTTAATCGTGGTTATTTGCATGATTGTCTATAGTTCTAAATGTTCTTTAAAAGAGATATTTTTTTCAAGTTTTTAATGCTCTTTTCAATGCGGGATCAGACAAATGTTGATTATTATTGCCTCAATCCAAAACAAGGGCAAATGAGTCTACATGCAAATTTAGTCTTTTGGAGAGAACCATCTAGAAGGGCTTTAAAACTTAACTTGCCATTCAAAAGTTTTCTTCCTCCATTTCTGCTCAACTAGCTTTGTTGTCTGCTAGCCATCCACAACAACTACAGAGCAGTCCGAGGCCCAAATCACAGAATGCACATGCGTTAATTGGCCATTGAAAAACTGAGTGACGTTAAAAGAAATACGCATTAACTTATTCTTAGCGCGTTCATTTTGACAGCCCTACCTTTTGACAACTTCAAACTATATCCTCAAAGCAAGGCTTTGTTGTTAAACATATGTTTTATCTCTGTTTGTTCATCTCCTTAGAATTTTGCAATTTATGTAAAAAGATTGATTCTTGGCATCCGCGTGTCGATATGGTAATGCCACGGAAAATATTGCGATACTTTGCCGATGATTCACCCCTAATAGCACCAACGTGGAAGACACTGAATGATACCTAGCCGTTATTGTTTTTTTAAATTCTGTAACTCTTCTTGTGCAGAGCTGCCGGTGAAATGGTTGAAGGAGTTGGAACCAGAGACGTCCTGTATTAAGACTCAGCCCATGTACCTGACTTGTGAGTTGAACAAAGAGAGAGATGTGGTCTGGAAGCGTAACGGCGCCCTCCTGAAGAAAAAGGCAGGAAAAGTGGCCATTAATATCATTGGTATGCAGCACGCTGTGACCATCCAGAACGCCACTGAGGAAGACGCCGGCGCCTACACGTGTGAGGTGGCCGGGCAGGAGGACGTTAAGACGACAACCAACGTCAAAGTGATTGGTAAGAACCTTCTCTTCTCAATGGATTTCACCATGTGACGTGTCTGTCCTTTTGTTCTTTCATCACCTTAACCTTTTCATCAAAACGCAAGTTCTTGAAAGTGTTGGCCGATGGTTATGTTATAAATTCTAAACTATAAGCTGCACTAAGTTATCTGAAGTCAAACAAGGTTACCAGAAAAAGCAGCGTTTTCATAGATCAGGATAGACAATAGTTAGAAAATTTGATAGACAACAGATCAGGGAGAGCACGCCAGTAACACCACATCCGCGTTGCTCCCTCTTTTCATCACTTCATAGTTGCACTTTGTTTAAAGTTACTTCAACTCTCTGTCCTCAGAAATCATCAAAGACTGGCTGACGAAGCCTCTGAGGGACCAGCATGTGAAACCGAAAGCTAAAGCCACGTTTAAATGTGAGCTGTTCAAAGACACTCCCAACTGGAAGTGGTTCAAAGGAGACAACGAGCTTGCTCCTTCTGACAAAGTGGAGATCAACAAAGATGGAAAGGACGTGACACTCACTATCAAAAACTGCCAGCCGGACGACGTCTCAGACTATACCATCGAGGTGGAGGACCGCAGATACACAGCCAAACTCACACTTGGAGGTTAGTGCAACATTTACATTTCAGCCTCTCAAATATGGAGGTTTCCTGCTTTTCTCTGTTTTAAAACGTGTTAAACTCAATATCTTTGGGTTTGGGACTGTCAAACCTTGGGTTTTAAAGGTCCCATGGCATGAAAATGTGACTTTATTTTTAACATTAATATGAGTTCCCCCAGACTGCCTATGGTCCCCCAGTGGCTAGAAATGGTGATAGGTGTAAACTGAGCCCTGGGTATCCTGCTCTGCCTTTGAGAAAATGAAAGCTCAGTCAGCCAATCAGGACTCTTCTCCTTATGAGGTCATAAGGAGAAAGGTTACCTCCCCTTTCTCTGCTTTGCCTGCCTAGAGAATTTGGCCCACCCATGAGAGAGAGACATCATGGCATTCAAATGAGCAAAGTGGCAGTTGGTCAAGGCCACACCCCCACCCTCCACCTTGCCCCCCCCTCTCTCCTCCTCAATAGCTACAGACACAGAAATGGCACATCCTAAGGAAAGCTCTTTGTGGGACTGGCTCTAGTGGCTGTAGTTCTGCACCAAGGCGGAATTATGGGAAAGAGACTTCAGATACAGTATTAGGGGACCACTTAGGTCTATATAAAAGAGACTTCAGATACAGTATTAGGGGACCACTAAGGCCTATATAAAAGAGACTTCAGATACAGTATTAAGGGACCACAAAGGTCTATATAAAAGAGACTTCAGATACAGTATTAGAGGACCACTTAGGTCTATATAAAAGAGACTTCAGATACAGTATTAGGGGACCACTAAGGTCTATATAAAAGAGACTTCAGATACAGTATTAGGGGACCACTAAGGTCTATATAGAAGAGACTTCAGATACAGTATTAGGGGACCACTAAGGTCTATATAAAAGAGACTTCAGATACAGTATTAGGGGACCACTAAGGTCTATATAAAAGAGACTTCAGATACAGTATTAGGGGACCACTAAGGCCTATATAAAAGAGACTTCAGATACAGTATTAGGGGACCACTAAGGTCTATATAAAAGAAACTTCAGATACAGTATTAGGGGACCAATAAGGCCTATACAAAAGCATCCAAAAAGCAGCATGTCATAGGACCTTTAAGAAACTGGGATGGACATATTTCACTATGTTCTGACATTTTGTATAATCTAGAAAATAATGGGCAGGTTAATTGACTATGAAAACAGTCGTTAGTTGCAGCCCTGATCATGTTCAGTATTTAAGTATTATTCAGTATTAGTAGTTAACTCTTGTGTGTGATGTTTCAGAGCGCGAGGCCGAGATCCTGAAGCCTCTCTCCAGCGTGGAGGTGGTCGAGAAGGAGGAAGCTAACTTCAACACTGAGATTTCGGAGGAGGATGTAGTCGGGGAATGGAAACTGAGAGGCCAGGTGTTGATGAGGTCTCCGGTAAGTTTAAAAGACAAAAACCCTGATCTCAGAATGAAAACACCATGACTGTGTTGTACGTAACAGTGATGTAACAGTCTGCTTTCCTTTCCGAGAACTCAAGTAATGTGTTTGTTCTTTTCTTTCAGACCTGCGACATTAAATCTGAAGGCGGGAAGCGTTTCCTGACGTTGAAACACGTGCAGCTGGATCAGGCGGGCGAGGTGTCATATCAGGCGCTGAACGCCGTCACCAGCGCCATGCTCAGCGTCAAAGGTACAAACCTGACACACATGTACCCTACTCTGTGTTTGTGTTGTTGTGTTGCATTTGTGGGTCTCAGAAAACGAAGGAATTTCACAAGGGATACGGTAAGAAAAGATCTGTCTGTGTTTCTCCTTTTGTGATTAACTGGCGGATTGATTTGCACCTCGCAGAGATCGAAATGGGCTTTGTTGAGCCACTGCGGGATGTTTCTGTGCCTGAAAAGAAACAGGCTAAGTTTGAATGCACCATCACCAAAGAGGTGTCAAAGGTCATGTGGTTCAGGGGGGTGGAGATTGTCACCCCGAGCCCTAAATATGAAATAATGGATGATGGAAAGAAACACATGCTGATCATAAACAGCTGTGAATTTGATGACGAGGCTCAGTACACGATCGAAGTGTTGGGCCAGAGATCTAGTGCTCAGCTGGCCGTGGAAGGTAAGTGGCACACACAAACGCTTCCTGTTGTTTCCTCTTTGGATGTTTGTTGGATGGCGACAAACCCCTCTGTCTGTGTGCACTGACCTGGTTTATTTCAGGCATGAGGCTGAAGTTTGTGCAGCAGCTTCAGGACCAAACTGTGAAAGAAGGTAAAACGGTTCGATTTGAACTCGAGCTGTCACATGATAACGTGCCAGTGGTTTGGTACCGAAACGAAATGAAGCTCCATGTGAGCCGAACCGTGCTCACACACGTGGAAGGAAAGAAACACATTCTAGAAATGAGGACGTTGACTCTAGATGATACGTGCCTGGTAAAGGCCGAGGCCAAAGGGATTTACTCCATGGCAAAACTCACGGTCATAGGTAACGACACCCTTCCTCTTCCTCTTTTATCTCAGGCCTGAGTCGGACAGACCTTTACAAACACGTTGCATCAGTGTGTTCTGTTCTCATTCATTAACTCTCCTGTTGTCTTCCCATCGACCACGCAACTTTTGTTTGTTTTTTCTGGTCCAAAATTTCAAATTCAAACTTTTTTTGGTGACGTTTTTGTCACAAATTTCCCATGTTATTGTAGATTTTTTTCTGCACTTTTTTATATTTTTGTTGGGGTTTTTTTTCAAAAAAATTCCTTCTTGATCATTTATTTTTTTGTGAACTGATAATTTGTTCTACTTGTAAAGAGTAATGGTTGTATGGAACCATCCACGTTATGTTTTTGGACAATTTGGTTGAAAGAAACTTCGGATTCGGATACAGAAACTTTTTGAAAATGGGTCAAATTGGACCCCAAGACAACCGGAGGCTTAAAGCATGTCAAAGATGAAGTTAATATCTGAAGTTATTTGATGATAGAAGTTAAAGTCTCAACTGGGATTTGAACGAGACACAAGACTTAAAGAATCATTTTTGTTTATTACAACTTGGATTTCATTTTCATACTTTCTTACTTTTTCTTTGCTCCTTTCCCGGAGGAGCGTCTCCAGTCTTTGTAACGTTTGCGTAGATCGGACTTTTGCAGCGAACTGTCTGAAATGAATCTGACTCTCGGTCCCGGTTGTGTTGCAGAGGGCGACGCTGTCTTCGTGACGAAGCTGCAGGATTACACTGCCACGGAGAAAGACGAGGTGTCTCTGGACTGTGAACTGAGCAAAGACGTCCCTGTGGTTTGGTATTACGGCGAGAAGGAAGTCATCGCCTCCAAGACGGTGGTGATGCGGTCGGAGGCGACGCGCCGCTCTCTGGTCCTGAAGAAAGTGACGCAGAGCGACAAAGGGAAATATACCTGCGACTGTGGGACGGACAAAACCTCCGCCAGCCTCATAATCGAAGGTAGACGGGACGCTCTAAAGCATCATTCATGTCAAACTCAATTTCACTAAAGGCCACACTGGAAAATAACAATCAAATCAAGGACCAGACATGTAAAGTTTATGGACGTGCTTTTATTTAGAAAAAGTCAAATCTCTTTGTCTGTATTGTTGCATGTCTCGTATCGATTAGATTAGGTTAGATTCAACTTTATTGTCATTGTGCAATACAAAGACAACAAAATGCAGTTTGCGTCCAACCAGAAGTGCAAAAAAAGCAGAAAAGTGCAATGTGATATTCAAGTATAGACAGGTGGTGCATAGGCAGGACAAGAAATATATTGCAGTGTTATAAGAGCAGAATAAATAAGGCTATGTAATATGTACAATGAACATGTACAGATATGTGTAATGTAGTAGCAGTAACATTAGTCTTCTCACTGACAGTTTGGTCGACATAAAGGCCTAAAAACCTCAGCAAACAAAGTAACTTAGCCATCATAAAATTTAGCAAATCAAGCAAAAACAATGATAACACTTTTATAAACAACCTGTTCCACAGCCACAATATAAAAAACTCTCTGCTTTTTGGGGAATATATGAGTCTCAAAGTCTGCGAATCTGTGTCGTGTAATTGTAGTTACAAACAATTGGCTTATAAGAATTTTCTCCCAAGTCTTGGCAATCAGAGAAAACAGAAATAAACTCAGTAACTAAATGAAAATATTTAGAGTTTCCCCCACAAAAGTCCAGATGCTCGAATTAAACTATGTTCTTCTGAATCTGTTAATCTGTGTGAACATGGAGCTGATTGTTCTTTTATTTCACAACAGCTGAAACCTTTCAGGACAAACTAATGTTCCTGTAACGTCATGAATGAACACAACAGGAACTTTATATTTAAATTCTTTGATCGTTTTCTTTTGTTTCCCTTCCAGCTCGGGACATCAAGGTTGTGCGTCCGATTTATGGCGTGGAACTGTTTGACGGAGAGACGGCTCGCTTCGAGGTGGAGATCTCCGAGGACGATGTGCACGGCCAGTGGAAACTCAACGGAGAAGTCCTCAGTCCTTCTTCTGTAAGCATAATATAATGTGTTTGTATGTGACAGAATTTCAAGTTGCTTCAGTGGGCAGGGACTGTACCATCCTCTGATAGTTTTCTAGAGAAATTGCTCTCTCCCACAATTTTCACTCTTCATACATAATTTTAGGTCAAGATTTTGGAAAATTTGTTCCGGTTGCAGACATATAACGTGCATACCAACTGCCGAATAGGCCCCATTAGAAAAAACGAAAGGAAATATCTGATCAGATGGTACCCTTTTTATAACCTGCTCTGTGGCGCTTATATTTGACACCACAAACAAAACCAAATCAATGCGTTAGGCAGACTTTGATCTTTCTGGTGATGATAATATTTTGGCGTTTGGACTCACGATTTTTAACTTAAAGAAGGAACTTGGAGGTATAATAATCATTAAATTAGCATGGTTGACCTGAAGATGCTGTCTGCCCCTCCCTCCTCTACTCCTTTACCAGGCAAATTACCATAGCAAAAAGTTCTGACACACATATACACACACTCACAGACACACACACCACACACCACACACACACTCACAGACAGACACACACAGTCACACTCACACACAAACGGACACAGACACACACACACACACACACACACACACACAGACAGACACACACTCACAAATACACAGACACACACTCACAGACAGACAGACACACACACACACACACACATAGACACACACACACAAACACACAAACACACACTCACAGACATAGACACACACACACACACACACATCTTACTTAGGACTGGTAATATTAGCATTGGAATGTGCACCAAGTAGCCGGCCCGCTTTAAATTTCTGTGCGAAATGTTCTTATTAATGATGTTGAGTGATATTAATGTTCTAGTTAATTATGTTGAGTGATATTAATGTTCTAGTTAATGATGTTCTAGTTAATGATGTTGAGTGATATTAATGTTCTAGTTAATGATGTTCTAGTTAATGATGTTGAGTGATATTAATGTTCTAGTTAATGATGTTCTAGTTAATGATGTTGAGTGATATTAATGTTCTAGTTAATGATGTTCTAGTTAATGATGTTGAGTGATATTAATGTTCTAGTTAATGATGTTCTAGTTAATGATGTTGAGTGATATTAATGTTCTAGTTAATGATGTTGAGTGATATTAATGTTTTAGTTAATGATGTTGAGTGATATTAATGTTTTAGTTAATGATGTTGAGTAATATTAATGTTCTAGTTAATGATGTTGAGTGATATTAATGTTTTAGTTAATGATGTTGAGTGATATTATTTGACAGGATGTGGACATCATCGAGGAGGGCGGCAAACACACTCTGATCCTGTACAACTGTAAAGTCTCAATGACCGGTGAGGTGGCGTATGCCGCCGCCAACGCCAAGTGTTCTGCCAACCTGAAGGTCAAAGGTAAACCAACAGCAACGTTACCCTACTTCCTCCTATAACCAACAGCAACGTTAGCCTACTTCCTCCTATAACCAACAGCAACGTTAGCCTACTTCCTCCTATAACCAACAGCAACGTTACCCTACTTCCTCCTATAACCAACAGCAACGTTAGCCTACTTCCTCCTATAACCAACAGCAACGTTACCCTACTTCCTCCTATAACCAACAGCAACGTTAGCCTACTTCCTCCTATAACCAACAGCAACGTTACCCTACTTTCTCCTATAACCAACAGCAACGTTACCCTACTTTCTCCTATAACCAACAGCAACGTTACCCTACTTCCTCCTATAACCAACAGCAACATTAGCCTACTTCCTCCTATAACCAACAGCAACGTTACCCTACTTCCTCCTATAACCAACAGCAACGTTAGCCTACTTCCTCCTATAACCAACAGCTACGTTACCTTACTTCCTCCTATAACCAACAGCAACGTTACCCTACTTCCTCCTATAACCAACAGCAACATTACCCTACTTTCTCCTATAACCAACAGCAACATTAGCCTACTTCCTCCTATAACCAACAGCAACTTTACCCTACTTCCTCCTATAACCAACAGCAACGTTAGCCTACTTCCTCCTATAACCAACAGCAACGTTACCCTACTTCCTCCTATAACCAACAGCAACATTACCCTACTTTCTCCTATAACCAACAGCAACATTAGCCTACTTCCTCCTATAACCAACAGCAACTTTACCCTACTTCCTCCTATAACCAACAGCAACGTTAGCCTACTTCCTCCTATAACCAACAGCAACGTTAGCCTACTTTCTCCTATAACCAACAGCAACGTTAGCCTACTTCCTCCTATAACCAACAGCAACGTTAGCCTACTTCCTCCTATAACCAACAGCAACGTTAGCCTACTTCCTCCTATAACCAACAGCAACGTTAGCCTACTTCCTCCTATAACCAACAGCAACGTTACCCTACTTTCTCCTATAACCAACAGCAACGTTACCCTACTTCCTCCTATAACCAACAGCAACGTTAGCCTACTTCCTCCTATAACCAACAGCAACGTTACCCTACTTCCTCCTATAACCAACAGCAACGTTAGCCTACTTCCTCCTATAACCAACAGCAACGTTACCCTACTTCCTCCTATAACCAACAGCAACGTTACCCTACTTCCTCCTATAACCAACAGCAACGTTACCCTACTTCCTCCTATAACCAACAGCAACGTTACCCTACTTTCTCCTATAACCAACAGCAACGTTACCCTACTTCCTCCTATAACCAACAGCAACATTAGCCTACTTCCTCCTATAACCAACAGCAACGTTACCCTACTTCCTCCTATAACCAACAGCAACGTTACCCTACTTTCTCCTATAACCAACAGCAACGTTAGCCTACTTCCTCCTATAACCAACAGCAACGTTACCCTACTTCCTCCTATAACCAACAGCAACGTTACCCTACTTTCTCCTATAACCAACAGCAACGTTAGCCTACTTCCTCCTATAACCAACAGCAACGTTACCCTACTTCGTCCTATACCACCTGTCCTGACGTAAACACCTCTGTGTGTTTACCTTCAGAACTTTCTCAGAACATACCCTCTGGGTGTTTACCTTCAGAACTTTCTCAGAACTTACCCTCTGTGTGTGTTTCCCTTCAGAACTTCCTTTGAACTTCTTGACGCAGCTGAACGACGTTCAGGTGTACGAGAAGGACGAGGCGAGGTTCGAGGTCGAGCTGTCGAGAGTTCCCAAGAGTTTCCGCTGGCTGAAAGGCTCCCAGGAACTGCAGAAAGACGACAAGTACGAGATGATCCAGGATGGAAACATGTTTGTTCTGGTGATCCGCTTGGCTGCCTACGACGACGAGGCAAAGTACATGTTCGAGGCTGAGGACAAGAGGACGGCCGGAAAACTGGTTATACAAGGTAATAAATACATAAATACTATACAATATATAAGGTAATTCTGAGTTTATAAAAGCTTTTTATAACTGGTCATACAAGGTAATAAATATTGCCATAATACAAGTTAACTCTGGGTTTTATTAAAGTAGAATTCTGGCCAATTTTTATGTTAATCTTGATCGATATAAATATGCGAGTACTGTCGATATAAAAAAAAAAACTACCTAAATCGGTGCAGGCAACACGGAGTAGCTGCAGCTATGTCTACAAGCTTCCACTGAGCTAAAACAGCAGTTGTTGGGGCAAGTTTTAGAGTGCCTTTGTGCCTCTTAACAGACACAAAATGCAATTAAAATGTCTGTGCAACATGAACATGGCCCTTACGTGACAAACAAGATGCGTTTTCAACTCAGACATTGTTTAAATTCACCTACCCTGTCACAATCCTGCCGGTAGCTAGCTCGCCCTGCTAGCTGCTAGCTGCTGTCGGGGGATTTTGGGTAATTTTCTTTTCTATCGACAGTACTTAAATAGGTCATACAAGATAACTCTGGGTTTTATTTAATGGGTCATACAAGATAATTCTGGGTTATATTAAATGGGTCATACAAGATAACTGGGTTTTATGTGTCGGGAGGGTTAATTTAATTTCAGACAAACTGGATGTTCTTTTAAGATATGTTCTCTGCATCAGATGTCTGACGGTTGTTTTTCTGCGGCAGGTATTCGGCTGGAGTTTGCCAAACCGATTAAGGATGTGACAGTGAAGGAGCGTGAAACGGCCGAGTTCAGTGTCGAACTCTCCCACGACAAGATCTCCGTGGTCTGGTACAAAAACGATGTGCGCCTGCATCCTAGCAAGGTTGTGCACATGGCGGACCACGGGAAGGTGCACACACTGGCCTTTAAAGAAGTTACCATCGACGACACCTCCATGATCAAAGTGGAGGCCATGGACAAGACCATGACCGCCATGCTCACCGTCATCGGTCAGTGTTTGGATGTCCATCATATGTTTGGTTTCAGGGTTAGGCAACCTGTAGCTCTTTAGCCCCTCTCCCTGCAGCTTTAACAAAAAGTTATATGGAAATTGAAGTGATTCTTACATTCTTTATTAGTCACCTAAAATGTTTATCACAGCCTACGTACATCTACAGCTGGAGTGTCAAACTCAACTTCCCAGAGGGCCACACTGGAAAATAAGAATCACATCAAGGGCCAGACATGTTTAATTTATTGATAGGCTTTTATTTAATCGAAAAAGTAAAATATGTTTGACTGTATTATTGCACGTGTCATATAGTCTTCTCACTCACAGTTTGGTCGACATAAAGCCCTAAAGAAGTCAGGAAAATGTTTCTCAGCCATCATAGAAAAGAAGCGCCCAAAAACATCAGAAAAAGTGACAAAAAATTTGGAAAAAGTGACAAAAAACGTCAGAGAAAGTGACAAAAACGTTAGAAAAAGTGACAAAAACTAGGTGGGCCAAAATGTATTGTGAACCTAAATTGAGATGTGGGCCGGATCATGATCTGCGAGGGGCTGGATTTGGCCCACGGGCCTTGAGTTTGACACATGTGGTCTACAGCCTTATCCTCTAAATTCTGCCGAACCTCCGAAGCGATCTTGAGTTTCTGTAGACTAGCCATGAATCACAAATCCAAAAAGAAGAGAAGCCTTGAAAGCAAATTAAGAAATTACCAGTAGACAGATACTACTGGCTTACGGCATGCTCACTGTCATTGGTCAGTGTTTAGTTGTCCTTCATATGTTTAATCTCAGTTCCGAGGCTAAATTAAAAAGTTTGTTGATTTTCTAAAAATAGTTTGGCTGATGAGGAAGTTGAAGGTAAGGTAGGTTACACAGACAAGATAAACTATTCAGAGTTTCAGAAATTATATCTTAATACATGTAAGTCCCTGTTGTTGAAGGCTCCTTAAAGGCGATCTATTATGCTTTTCCATATTTTCTGTCAATATATATCTATAATGTTACAATGTCGGATGATGTTTCAAATAAAGAGGTATTTTAGAGAAATGCCCATGAGCTAAAACCTCAGATTCCCCACTGTTCTGAATGCTCCATTTTGCTTGTTTTTTCTACTCTTGACTCCGTTTCACGTGACTCCTAGCCGATTGTAGAAAAAACTGTCCTATGATTCAGGCAGCTACTGCAGTGTTCATATTGTCACATGTAGCTACATGCTAACGTCAGGGAAAGCTGCAATCTTGGCTGCAGATGTTATATATTTAATTTTCCCAAATTTCAGGTCACATTACGTATGAAAGATGTGTGGTTGTGTAGTATTTGGTTTAGAAGCCTTATTGGTGTTTTTCACGGTACAAAGCCCTGCTATATAATCCGTTGCACTGTACAGAGACAGAAATGCTGACCAATCAGAGCAGACCAGGCTTCTTACAGAGATAGGCGCTCCAACAGAGATGATGAGAAAAATAGTGTTTTTTGAATATTAAAGAATAGAAACATGTTCTAGTAGAAACACAATATACATAAGTCTCCTTTAAGAGTTACGTTTTAATGCAAATGTTTGGAGTTTTAGTTCAAACAGACTTTAGATAATAAGAGTGTGCTGTTTGTGTGCAGAGGGCGACTTGTACTTCACCACCAAGCTGCAGAACTACACGGCCGTGGAGCGCGACGAGGTAAAGCTGGTCTGTGAACTCAGCAAATCGGTCGCAGACGTCAAATGGTTTAAGGACGGGAAGGAGATCACTCCGTCCAAGAACATCGCCATCAGCACAGACGGAAAGAAGCGCATCCTGATGGTCAGGAAGGCGGAGAAGGCCAACATCGGAGAGTACACCTGCGACTGCGGCTCGGACAAAACCACCGCCAGACTCAACATAGAAGGTAAATCTCTTCACAGAGTCTGAATATGGATGTGGTCATCTGCCGTATAATGCAGAGTATCATCAGCGAAAGAAAGTAGTCCCATAGAGACGGAGCGCATGCCTTCAATCTGATTGTCAAAAGGGTGTGACTGTACTCAACGTACCAAGAACTATTAACAAACACATCCCCTTCTTGTTCATAATGAGTCAACACTCTAAGAAATATCTGTGTATCAACAGTTACATGACTGTATATTTTAACAGAAATTGTCCATAGAACGAGATTCACAGTTGTTTTTTAGTTTTTTACATTTGGAATTGCATAATTTGTGCTCCAACAACTTTTGTCTGCCACAGCAGGGTTGGGAGATTAAAAAAAGTGTTACTTTTTTCGACATTTTAGAAATTTCTTTCAACATTTTTTGCAGTTTTCTTGAGCAACTTTGTATAAGATAATTTTATATCAATCCGGGTAATGAGTTGACAGAACTTTTTTTTGTTATTTTTTGGATTTATTTCTGAGAGTGTAGTTTTACTCTCACTATCGATATATATGTGCACAATTCATGGAGAGAAAGGTTAATATCGAAATCATAATTTTGGCTCCAAAAATTATCATTTCCAAACCTGAAACTCAATAAAGACAGAGATCATCGCGTCACACTCGGAGAGACACGCAAACCCTAACCCTTTTTAGGGATTTTACCCACATTTTCACCCCTAATTTGTTTTATTTTCCCAAATTGCTCCAGCCTCTTTAGTCGCATCTCTCATACTAATGTTTTGTCCTGGTCTTCCTCCCTGCAGAGCGGGACATTAAGGTTGTCCGTCCGCTGTACAGCGTGGAGGTGACGGAGACAGAAACAGCCAAGTTTGAGACGGAGATTTCAGAAGAGGACGTCCACGGAAACTGGAAGCTGAAGGGAGAAGCTCTGCTGCCGTGTCCTGTAAGTCCAATATATACTACAGATATATGGAGTAATTATATATATATATATAGAGTGGTGGAATGTAACTAAGTACATCTACTCCAGTACTGGGCTTCAGTCCAAATGTTGAGGTACTTGAAACTTTTCTTTTCATGCCACTTTCTTCTGAAGTAAAGGATCTGAATACTTCTTCCACCGCTGGTTTTAGTAAACTATCGGGGTACTTGTTGGCCTGCTGAATGACTCTCTTTTCTTCCAGGATGTTGAGATTAAGGAGGAAGGAACCAAACACCTGCTGATCCTCTACAACGTGCGCATGGACATGGCCGGCAGCGTCGACTTCTCCGCAGCCAACGCCAAATCCAACGCTCAGCTCCGGGTCAAAGGTCAGTCCATTTTATTCACATATCCAAGATCTCAGGGCTCTGAACGGGGCTTTTTTTTTGTAGCTCGATCAGATGTTTGTATAAGATACAATACATTTGGAAAACAATACATTTTATATCTGTTTATATCTATATCTTTGGAGATTTGTATTGAAAGTAAAATGTGTCAGATCTTTGTACTCAGTACTGTACAATACACGCAAACATTTAGCTTCTGTTTGATTTGGAGATTATTATATTATCATAAAGTGTCTCGTCTTGTAACTTTACATTTAAATTTAAATCAAAGTGGAAACTTTTGTGTCGCAGAGCACTTTGTGTTCCAGCAGCAGAAAGTGTTGAGTGTCTCCGTCGGCCAATCAGAGCCTGAGTTTATTTTAGACACTTTATCTGAAGAGGGAGAATCTCTGAGGCTTCACAAAACTCTGTGCCAGGAAACTACACTCGGCGCAGACCTTTAAACATGTCTTCTGTGTCTCTGTCTCCGTCTGTGTCTGCAGCCCGGTCCATCGGGCTGATGCGTCCTCTGAAGGACGTGACGGTGACGGCCGGAGAAACGGCCACCTTTGAGTGCGAGCTGTCGTACGAAGGCATCGCCGTGGACTGGTTCCTGGGGGGAAAGAAGATGGAGGCCAGCGAGCGGGTGAGACAGACATTTAACATGTTTCCAGCAAGGGAACTCCTTCATTTACTCTGAACAAAATAGAGTAAAAGAGACACAAAGCGAGGTTAAGATGGAGTGTCCGAAATTTACTTTTTCACCCACCGGCCAAATTGTCAGGTAGATGAAATAAAATCCACAGACCAAGCATCTTTTCTACCGGCCCAAAAATTCTGATTCTTTTGTAAGATCCATCACAAAACATTCTGGTTGGGGTTGCGAGTCCTGCTGGTTTAGCCTCAGTTTTTATCTTACTTTCTTTGGGAAGCATTTCTTTATTTTTTTTGTTTCATTTTGCAAGTTGGATCAACCTCATCACGCCGTTTGTCTCGTAAAGTTGTGTTTACGCACACTTAATCTCAGAAAATAGACAGAAGAAAGTAGCTGCAGCTTCACCCAAAATGAAGACTGGGAAACAGAATTATTAGATACAAACATTTACTGTAGGGCGTAATTTCCACAGGGGACATGCGGGCCTTTCAAATTTTGATATTATTTCATTTATAAGTCTCGGTGATTGGCCACTAAGAAAGTAAGACATCTTTTTCTTACACATAGTTTAGTACTATTCTTTCTGACAGAATTTAATTTTGGTCAACTTAATTATTTTCTGGATTCTGTATCACCATAGTTCCTATAAATGTATGTAGAAATGCAGGAAATGGGTTTCAAATTGAAAAAAAAATTCTGGCAGAGGACCCCCAGACCCCCACTTCTCAAACCAAAGTTACACCCTTGCATTTACCCGACATGGCGGAGAGCCCTCTGAGATTTACTCGCCAAATTTAAAATGTACCCGCAGTAGGAGCTTGGCTTGCATATTAATTTTGGACCGTGTTAAGATGGAGATCTTTCTGCAGTTTGTGCATTTAGATTTCATGTGTTCAGTAAAAACAGATCCGGTTTCCATCGTTAAATAATGTAATCTCATAATCTGAAGTCCTTACTTCCGTGTAATCCAGCTAACACACTGTAAAACAATGTTTGGATTTTTAGAAATTTAGAGTTCCATCTTGAACCCGTCAGTCAGTTTTATTAAAGACTTTATTACTGAATTTAAACAGATCATTTAACCTGTATTCCTAACAAATCAACTTGTTTTGAAGTTTATTTATGTCTCATTCTGAATCACATGTCAACATGAGACAAAATCCTGAAGCAAGAACAAAAACTGAATTTCTATAAACTGGATCATCATCTCTCTTAAAACTATCGGCTGATTTTCTTTTAAAGACCGATCTGAACAGCAGCGGTTTATCAGTCGGATTTCCAGGGTATTTTTTACAGTGTTGAAGCTGCAGTTAAAAATAATCCGAGATAGCCGAGCTGCGGCTGTTATCTTCCGCCAGACTCTCAGCTCCTTATATGTAGAAAGACCTGCAGTTAGTGCTAGCGAGTTAGCATCTAGCAAGCTAGCATCAGCCTGCAGGAAGATAAACTTCAATCAGTGATAGCTTAAATCAAGTTACACTTTTGTGGAATTTGCCTTGGTGAATGGTGCTAGAGGATGGATTCCCGACCCGAGCCCGACGGGACCTGACAGTACCCAACGGGCCGGGCCGTGTTCGGACAGATATTTAGGAATGATGTTGGGGTTTGGGTCGGGCTCGGTCACATCAGCGCGATAAGGCGTTGAACATTTTAAATTTAAAACAGCTGATTATGTAGGTAGCTGTTGTTCCGTGTGCGCTAATGACCTCATCTGTTGACATTTCTGAATGCCTTCCTACAGCTGATTAATAAAAGCTTTCACACAAACTCACCTACATGTGTCATTAGTATGAGAAATAAATGAGATTTTAACTGGCGGGCTTGGACACAAATATCTTAATGCCTGTCTGACTCGGGTCAGGCTCGGTTACTACTCTGTCGGATGTCTGTTGTCTCTCTACATACTACTCTCTACTCCTGTCTGTCTACATACTACTCTCTACTGTTGTCTCTCTACATACTACTCTCTACTGTTGTCTCTCTACATACTACTCTCTACTCCTGTCTGTCTACATACTACTCTCTACTGTTGTCTCTCTACATACTACTCTCTACTGTTGTCTCTCTACATACTACTCTCTACTGTTGTCTCTCTACATACTACTCTCTACTCCTGTCTGTCTACATACTACTCTCTACTGTTGTCTCTCTACATACTACTCTCTACTGTTGTCTCTCTACATACTACTCTCTACTGCTGTCTCTCTACATACTACTCTCTACTGCTGTCTCTACATACTACTCTCTACTGCTGTCTCTCTACATACTACTCTCTACTGTTGTCTCTCTACATACTACTCTCTACTCCTGTCTGTCTACATACTACTCTCTACTGTTGTCTCTCTACATACTACTCTCTACTGTTGTCTCTCTACATACTACTCTCTACTGCTGTCTCTCTACATACTACTCTCTACTGCTGTCTCTCTACATACTACTCTCTACTGTTGTCTCTCTACATACTACTCTCTACTCCTGTCTCTCTACATACTACTCTCTACTGCTGTCTCTCTACATACTACTCTCTTCTGCTGTCTCTCTACATACTACTCTCTACTGCTGTCTCTCTACATACTGCTCTCTTCTGCTGTCTCTCTACATACTACTCTCTACTGTCTGTAGTTTCCTGCTGGCTGTACTTGCCCTCTGGGAATAATAATGATACCTTGTGTTTGTGTGCAGGTGAAGACCCGTGTGGTGGGGCGAGTTCACACTCTGACCATCAGAGACGTGAAGCTTTCGGAGGCCGGCGAAGTCAAACTGAGCGCCAAAGACTTCCAGACGCAGGCGCAACTCATCATCAGACGTGAGACACTCGAATGCACCGCAGACACTCGAACGCACCGCAGGCTCAACAGATGTTTGTCTTTGATTAAAATGTATTAATGATTAATGTCAATGTGTGCAGAGCCGCCGGTGGAGTTCACGAAGCCGCTGGAGGACCAGACGGTGGAAGAAGAGGCGAGCGTGACGTTGGAGTGTGAGGTTTCCCGAGAGAACGCCGAGGTTCGCTGGTTCAGAGAGGGACAGGAAGTCAGGAAGACCAAGAAGTACGACCTGATCGTAGATGGAGTCAAGAGGAAGCTGGTCATCCACGGCTGCTTGCCGGACGACGCCAAGATGTACACGTGTGACGCCTCGGAGTTCAAGACTTCCTGTTTCCTGGAGGTCACACGTAAGCACAAAACTTTACCCCAACTTCATTATTAATGCTGCTTTATTTCAAAGTTTTTTGCGCTTAAGCTGCTTTTTTGACAATTATGTCACCTTTTCTATGATTTTGACAATTGAACTTACTAATCCAAAGTCTATAAATGAAATAAATGGAAGAGTTGTGTGTTTGTGTCTGCAGCTCCTCACGTGGAGTTCAGTAAGCCTCTGCAGGACGTCGAGGTCAAAGAGAAAGAATCTGCTAAGTTTGAATGTGAAGTTTCCCGCGAGTCTGCCAAGGTGAGACCAGCCGACCAATCTATCCATCTATCCATCAATCTTTCCATCTATCCATCCATCCATCCATCCATGTATCTATCGATCTATCTTCCTATCTATCTATCTATCTATCTATCTATCTATCTATCTATCTATCTATCTATCTATCTATCTATCCATCTATCCATCTATCCATCTATCTATCTATCTACCTACCTATCTATCTATCTCTCTGTCTATCTATCTATATATCTACCTATCTATCTATCTATCTATCTATCTATCTATCTATCTATCTATCTCTCTGTCTATCTATCTATCTATCTATCTATCCATCAATCCATCTATCTATCTATCTATCTCTCTGTCTATCTATCTATATATCTACCTATCTATCTATCTATCTATCTATCTATCTCTCTGTCTATCTATCTATCTATCCATCAATCCATCTATCTATCTATCTATCTATCTATCTATCTATCTATCTATCTATCTATCTATCTATCTCTCTGTCTATCTATCTATATATCTACCTATCTATCTATCTCTCTGTCTATCTATCTACCTATCTGTCTATCTGTCTATCTATATATCTATCTGTCTGTCTATCTTTCTATCTGTCTATCTTTCTATCTGTCTATCTTTCTGTCTGTCTATCTGTCTGTCTATCTATCCATCCATCCATCTATCTATCTGTCTATCTACCTTCCTATCTATCTATCCATCTATCCATCTATCTATCTATCTATCTATCTATCTATCTATCTATCTTCCTATCTATCTATCTATCTATCAATCTATCAATCTATCCATCAATCCATCAATCCATCTATCTATCTATCTATCTATCTATCTATCTATCTATCTATCTATCTCTCTGTATATCCCTCTGTCTATCCATCTATCCATCTATCCATCTATCTATCTATCTATCTTTGAAACTGTACGGAGGAAGGGGAACACTGAAACCTGTGTTTGTGTGCCAGGTACGCTGGTTTAAGGACGGCAACGAGATCAGGAAAGGGAAGAAGTACGAGATAGTTGCTAAGGGCAAACAGAGGATCCTCATCGTGCACAAGTCTGTGTTCGACGACGAGGCTGAGTACGAATGTGACGCCCGCACCGCCAAGAGCTCGGGCATGCTCACCGTCATCGGTGAGGAACTCTCCACTATGTTACAGGGATATTATATCCGGACATTTAAATACATAGATACATTGCTCAGCATACGTGAATACACCCATGCTAAAGTTGACTAAAAAGGGGAATAAAAAATCGTCTTTCTTTGTGAATGAATAATGTTAAAATCCTCCCACATCATCACATACCCTTCACTATACCTAGAGATTGGCATGGTTTTATTTCAGTTAGCCTAATAGCTGGTTTGATTTACATGGTATGGTGAAGGGTATGTGATGATGTGGGGGAGTGGTGAATGGTATGTGATGATGTGGGGGTATGGTGAAGGGTATGTGATGATGTGGGGGTATGGTGAAGGGTATGTGATGATGTGGGGGAATGGTGAAGGGTATGTGATGATGTGGGGGGTATTTTGAAGGGTATGTGATGATGTGGGGGTATGGTGAAGGGTATGTGATGATGGGGGGGTATGCTGAAGGGTATATGATGATGGGGGGGTACGGTGAAGGGTATGTGATGATGTGGGGGTATGGTGAAGGGTATGTGATGATGGGGGGGTATGCTGAAGGGTATATGATGATGGGGGGGTACGGTGAAGGGTATGTGATGATGTGGGGGAGTGGTGAAGGGTATGTGATGATGTGGGGGTATGGTGAAGGGTATGTGATGATGTGGGGGGTATGGTGAAGGGTATGTGATGATGGGGGTATGGTGAAGGGTATGTGATGATGCGGGGGGTATGGTGAAGGGTATGTGATGATGTGGAGGTATGGTGAAGGGTATGTGATGATGTGGGGGTATGGTGAAGGGTATGTGATGATGTGGGGGGTATGGTGAAGGGTATGTGATGATGTGGGGGTATGGTGAAGGGTATGTGATGATGGGGGGCTATTTTAATTCCAAAGGCCAAGGGAACTTTATCAGGATGCATAGTATCCTGGATCCATGAAATAACTGACTTTTAAAAATAAAAATCTGCCTGCCTCTATGGGAATTTAACATAGGGGTGGACTGACTTATGCCCCCTATATTTTAAGGAAGAACATTTATTTATTTACGATACATTATTAATTCCAAGGAAAATTGGTGTCCTTAAGGGTAGGATTTTTCCTATTTTTTTTAATTAAGGCATTAAGATCAATTTCCAAAAGAGGAATTTTTTTTTATTCCTCTTTTTAGTCAACTTTAGCATGGGGTCATAAACTTATGCTGAGCGCTGTATAACAGGGAACTCTTTATTTATGTAACATCTGGACATTGAAATATATATTTGATGTGTTTTTGTCGCAGAGGAGGCAGCGCGCTTCACCAAGAACCTGTCCAACGTGGAGGGGATGGAGACGGACAGCGTGAAGATGATCTGCGAGGTCTCGAAGCCCGTTGCCGAGGTGACGTGGTACCGCGGAGACGAGGAGCTGCCGGAAGGCGGTCGCTACGAGCAGATCAGCGATGGGCGCCGAAGGATCCTGATCATCCAGGACCTGAGAATGGAGGACGCCGGAGAGTACAACTGCAGGCTGAGTCCCACCGCGAAGACGTCCGCCACGCTCCGGCTACACGGTGAGGGAGCCTTTATATCTGTGACCGCTCTTATTTTGGTAACGGCAGGATGTTCTTCACTTAGTTCTTTAGTTTGGTAACCCTCCGGCTACGCGTTGAGAGAGCCTTTATATCTGGGACCGCTCTTATTTTGGTAACGGCAGGATGTTCTTTACTTAGTTCTTATGTTTGGTGAGAGAGCCTTTATATCTGTGACCGCTCTTATTTTGGTAACGGCAGGATGTTCTTCACTTAGTTCTTTAGTTTGGTAACCCTCCGGCTACACGTTGAGAGAGCCTTTATATCTGGGACCGCTTTTATTTTGGTAACGGCAGGATGTTCTTCATTTAGTTCTTTAGTTTGGGGAGGGAGCCTTTATATCTGTGACCACTCTTATTTTGGTAAAGGCAGGATGTTCTTTACTTAGTTCTTAAGTTTGGTGAGGGAGCCTTTATATCTGGGACCGCTCTTATTTTGGTAACGGCAGGATGTTCTTCACTTAGTTCTTTAGTTTGGTGAGGGAGCCTTTATATCTGGGACCACTCTTATTTTGGTAAAGGCAGGATGTTCTTCACTTAGTTCTTTAGTTTGTTGAGGGAGCCTTTATATCTGGGACCACTCTTATTTTGGTAAAGGCAGGATGTTCTTCACTTAGTTCTTTAGTTTGTTGAGGGAGCCTTTATATCTGGGACCACTCTTATTTTGGTAAAGGCAGGATGTTCTTCACTTAGTTCTTTAGTTTGTTGAGGGAGCCTTTATATCTGGGACCACTCTTATTTTGGTAACGGCAGGATGTTCTTCACTTAGTTCTTTAGTTTGTTGAGGGAGCCTTTATATCTGGGACCACTCTTATTTTGGTAAAGGCAGGATGTTCTTCACTTAGTTCTTTAGTTTGTTGAGGGAGCCTTTATATCTGGGACCACTCTTATTTTGGTAAAGGCAGGATGTTCTTCACTTAGTTCTTTAGTTTGTTGAGGGAGCCTTTATATCTGGGACCACTCTTATTTTGGTAACGGCAGGATGTTCTTCACTTAGTTCTTTAGTTTGTTGAGGGAGCCTTTATATCTGGGACCACTCTTATTTTGGTAGTGATTTTATTGGCTAAATGTTTATAATATTCCTGTTGAAACAAAGTAAAATAACACTTCTTCTTCTTCTTCTTCTTCTTCTTCTTCTTCTTCTTCTTCTTCTCCTTCTCCCTGCAGAGCTGGCGGCCGAGTTCATCGCCCGGCCCCAGAACCAGGAAGCGGTGGAGGGCGAGAAGGCCGAGTTCGTCTGCTCCGTCTCCAAGGAAACGTACGAGGTGAAGTGGTTCAGAGGCGAGACGGAAGTGCACCCGGGGGAGAAGTACAGCGTGGTCAGCGAGGGCAAGAGGAGGGCTCTTATTGTGAAAAGCTGCGAGCTGAAGGACGAGGGCGGCTACGTGGCGCAGATCGGCAGCGTTAAGGCCTCCGCCGAGCTCTATGTCATCGGTAAGAGCTTCCTGTTTGGGTTCATTCAGAGAGAAAGTTGAACCAGTATCGGTCTGGGTCCACTAACCAGTATCGCTCTGGGTTCACTAACCAGTATCGGTCTGGGTCCAGTATCGGTCTGGGTCCACTAACCAATATCTGCCTGGGTCCACTAACCAGTATCGGTCTAGGTTCACAAACCAGTATCGGTCTAGGTTCACTAACCAGTATCAGTCTGGGTCCAGTATCGGTCTAGGTTCACTAACCAGTATCGGTCTAGGTTCACTAACCACTAACCAGTATCGGTCTAGGTCCACTAACCAGTATCCCACTAACCAGTATCGGTCTAGGTTCACTAACCAGTATCGGTCTAGGTTCACTAACCAGTATCGGTCTGGGTCCACTAACCAGTATCGGTCTAGGTCCACTAACCAGTATCGGTCTGGGTCCACTAACCAGTATCGGTCTATAGGTTTTTGTTGATTTTTCAATGTTTTTGGCGCTTTTTCCAAAGTATTTCTTACTTTTTTCAAAGTATTTGTTGATTTTTGAAAGGTCAAAAAGTCGTTAATCAGTTTGGGTTTTCTTTCAGAGAAACTAAGACATCTTAGTACATTTTTCTCTCTTTTTTTAACATTTTTGTCACTTTTTCTGACTATTTTGGTTGCTTTTTTTCAGTGTTTTTGTTGTGTTTTTATTACTTTTTGTCTTTTTTTTTATTACTTTTTGTCACTTTTTCACGACATTTTCGCTTTTTTTAACTTTTTGTTTGATATTTTGTTTTTTTTACATTGTTTTGGTCACTTTTAAAAAAACTTTTTGTTATATTTTCTGTGTTTTGCTCCCTGATACTTTTTATTTTTAAATTTTTCTTGCTTTCTTCAACATTTTGGTGGCTTTTTCCGCCCCTCCTCCAGCTCAGCTACTGATGTCTGTGTGCTCTTCCTCCAGAGAAACTGAGGATCATCACGCCGATTAAAGACGCGGAGGTGAAGGAGGGAAGTGAGATCGTGTTTAACTGCGAGACAAACACGGAGGGAGCCAAGGCCAAGTGGCTGAAGAACGAGGAGACGATATTCGAGAGCAGCAAGTACATGATGGCCCAGCGGGACAACGTCTTCTCTCTGAGGATCAGAGACGCCCAGAAGGCCGACGAGGCCGTCTACACCATCAGCCTGACCAATCAGAGAGCAGAGCACGCCAAGAGCACCGCCAGCGCTAAAGTGGCAGGTAAATAACTGGACCGTCTGTATCTTTCACCCTGGACTCTCTGTCTCCATGTTTGTGTGTCTGAGTGTCTGATGGAACAACAATCTGTGAAACTGGTCCGGTATTAAACCAGAACCGAGCTGTAATGTAACCCTACAGGACTAATGTTCAGCACCAGTTAGAGTCACTAAATGTTCTGTTGTTGCTGCTGACAGACTCAGATTATTATTCTAAGTGTCTGACAACATTATGGGATGGATCCCTACAGAGATAGACCTTTTAGTTAAAGAGTAAGATCCTTTTAGTTTAACATGAAACAGCCCCGAAATCACCATCACCAAACTCTACCAGACTCCATGTAAATAATCAGGACTTTTAGCGTGTATAGAGCCAGCATATCTCCACCAGACTCCATGTAAATAATCAGGACTTTTAGCGTGTATAGAGCCAGCATATCTCCACCAGACTCCATGTAAATAATCAGGACTTTTAGCGTGTATAGAGCCAGCATATCTCCACCAGACTCCATGTAAATAATCAGGACTTTTAGCGTGTATAGAGCCAGCATATCTCCACCAGACTCCATGTAAATAATCAGGACTTTTAGTGTGTATAGAGCCAGCATATCTCCACCAGACTCCATGTAAATAATCAGGACTTTTAGTGTGTATAGAGCCAGCATATCTCCACCAGACTCCATGTAAATAATCAGGACTTTTAGCGTTTATAGAGCCTCTTTCTGTGTGTGTGTGTGTGTCTGTGTCTCTGTGTGTGTCTCTCTGTGTCTTTGTGTGTGTGTGTGTCTCTCTGTGTGAGTGTGTGTGTGTCTCTGTGTGTGTGTGTCTCTGTGTGTGTGTGTGTGTGTGTGTGTGTGTGTGTATGACAGAAAGGTGTATCAGATGGTGTTTCCCTATAGTTAGTTCAGCTGTTTAAGGTCTCTTTAACCTTCTCTCCTCCAGAGGAGAAGCTGAGGTTCCTGAGGCCCATCGAGGACATCGAGACTCAGGAGAAGAAGACCATCGGCTTCGTGTGCGAGGTCAACCGTCCCGAGGCCACCGTCCGCTGGCTGAAGGCGGGACAGGAAGTGACGCTCAGCAAGCGCCTGGTGTACCGCGCGGACGGCCTGCGCCACACGCTCACCATCAAGGACTGCGTGATGGACGACGAGGGAGAGTACACGGCCGCCGTCGGCGACGACAAGTGCGCGGCCGAGCTGATCATCAGCGAGGCGCCCACCGACTTCACCGCGGCGCTCAAAGACACCACCGTCACCGAGTTCGAAGACGCCGAGTTCGTCTGCAAGCTGAGCAAAGAGAAGGCTATGGCCGTGAAGTGGTACAGGAATGGACGGGAGATCAGAGAAGGAGCCAGGTACAGGACAGACTGATACTGTATATTATATACATATATATATATATATATATATATATATATATATATGTATATATATATATATACAAGTATAATTTAGGAACCAGTATCAAAGTCACGGTGTCGGTCTCAGTACCGAAGATTTTGTGAACGATACCCGGACCTGATTAATACGCAGTGACCTTTGACCTTTGTGTGTGTGTGTGTGTGTGTGTGTGTGTGTGTGTGTGTGTGTGTGTGTGTGTGTGTGTGTGTGTGTGTGTGTAGATATCACATGGAAAAAGAAGGGAAGACGTGCAGACTGGTGATCAAAGTGTGTAGACCAGACGATGAATGTGAATACGCCTGTGGAGTGGAGGAGAGGAGGACCAGAGCCAGGCTCTTCGTCGAAGGTAACACACCAAGATTAGATATGTAGTATATATATCTATATAGATATAGATATATATATATATATATATATATATATATATATATATATATATATATCTCTCTCTCTAACATTTGTCTCTCTCTCTCCAACATTTGTCTCTCTCTCTATCATTTGTCTCTCTCTCTCTAACATTTGTCTGTCTCTCTCTAACATCTCTCTTTCTCTCTACCGTGTCTGTCTCTCTCTCTAACGTGTCTCTCTCTCTACCGTGTCTGTCTCTCTGCGTCCTGCAGAGACTCCGGTGGAGATCGTGCGCCCCCCCCAGGATGCCTTCGAGCCCCCGGGCTCTGACGTGGTGTTCGAGGCGGAGCTGAACAAGGACCGTGTGGAGGTGAGGTGGATGAGGAACAACATGATCATCGTGCAGGGAGACAAGTACCAGATGATCAGCGAGGGCAAGACCCACAGGCTGCAGGTGTGTGAGATCAGACCCCGGGACCAGGGAGAGTACCGCATCGTGGCCAAGGACAAGGATGCCAGGGCCAAGCTGGAGCTCGCAGGTCAGTTCACCTCCACTTAGAATATCATTAGAATATCCTTAGAATATAGTTAGGATATAGTTAGGATATAGTTAGGATATAGTTAGAATATCCTTAGAATATCCTTAGAATATAGTTAGGATATAGTTAGAATATCATTAGAATATCCTTAGAATATAGTTAGGATATAGTTAGGATATAGTTAGGATATAGTTAGAATATCCTTAGAATATCCTTAGAATATAGTTAGGATATAGTTAGAATATCATTAGAATATCCTTAGAATATAGTTAGGATATAGTTAGAATATCATTAGAATATCCTTAAAATATAGTTAGGATATAGTTAGAATATAGTTAGAATATAGTTAGGATATAGTTAGGATATCCTTAGAATATAGTTAGGATATAGTTAGAATATAGTTAGAATATAGTTAGTTAGTATATAGTTAGAATATCCTTAGAATATAGTTAGAATATAGTTAGAATATAGTTAGGATATTGTTAGGATATAGTTAGAATATAGTTAGAATATAATTAGAATATAATTAGAATATCCTTAGAATATAGTTAGAATATAGTTAGAATATAATTAGAATATCATTAGAATATCCTTAGAATATAGTTAGAATATAGTTAGAATATAATTAGAATATAATTAGAATATCCTTAGAATATAGTTAGAATATAGTTAGAATATAATTAGAATATAATTAGAATATCCTTAGAATATAGTTAGAATATAGTTAGAATATAGTTAGAATATAGTTAGTTAGTATATAGTTAGAATATAGTTAGGATAAAGTTAGGATAAAGTTAGATTAAGGAGGCCAGGGCCAAGCTGGAGTTGCAGGTTAGTCAGCATTTAGTTTCAGTTATATGAAGTATTAACTAAAAGATAATAGATAAGATTCACTTTTCTGCTCCAATAATCTGACACACCTTTCTGTCATACACATAGAGACACACACACACGCATACACACACACACACAGACACACACAGAGACACACACACACACACACACACAGAAACACAAAAAATCAGATTAAAATGATCTCCTTCCTCTGCTCCGTAGCTGTTCCAAAGATCAGAACCACGGACCAGAACCTGGTGACGGATGCTGGGAAGCCGTTTGTGATGAGCGTGCCGTACGACGCGTACCCCCGCGCCGACGCCGAGTGGATGTACGAGGGCGCCGCGCTGCCGGTCCAGAACATAGACACGTCCGCCGATAGGACGGAGTACCGGCTGAAGAGCCCCCGCAAGGAGGACCAGGGCCGGTACCGCGTGGTGGTCCGGAACAAGCACGGCCAGGGGGAGGCCTTCATCAACCTGGATGTTATCGGTGAGGCTGCACACACACACACACACACACACACACACACACACACACACACACACACACACTGACATACACCGCACACACTGACATACACCGCACACACACACCGCACACACACACACACACACTGACATACACCACACACACACTCTGCCAGTTCTCATTAATATTCAACAAGCTAAGCTGTTTGAATCTGATTGGCTAACAGCTATCCAATGAGAGCCTGGCTGTCAGAATCCTTTAACCAGCCCAACTGAGTGAGCTCATGAATAGTAATGAGCTCAGGCAGTATGATGATGATAATGGTTTTTGTCATGGCAAGTTATGGTTAGAGTTATGGTGTCATGTCACTCTTATGTACAGACCTTCAAATTAAGTGTTACCGAATATTTTAAGAAAAAAAAAAAAGAGTCCCAAAGATTTAGTAAAATAAGTCGGAAACATTTATAAAAAGAATTTGACATATTCTGACAAAAAAAAACTCAGGAAAGAAAATAAGCCCAAATCCGCCCAATCAGAGCAGAGATTGAGTGTGTTGTGTCTGCAGACGTCCCGGGCCCGGTGAAGAACCTGCGCGTGGTGGACACGGCCGACGGCGAGGTCAGCCTTGCGTGGGAGGAGCCCGAGACCGACGGCGGCAGCAAGATCGTGTCCTACGTGGTGGAGCGCCGCGACGTCAAGCGTAAGACCTGGACCCTGGCCACCAACCGCGCAGACGCGCCCGAGTACTGCGTCAGCGGCCTGCAGAAGGAGAACAAGTACCTGTTCAGGGTCTGCGCCCAGAACCGGGTCGGCAGCGGGCCCACCGTCGCCACCGACGACGCCGTCCAGGCCAAGAACAAGTTCGGTAAGAATCTGATTTATTTTATTGCCAAGTAACCAGCGGTGGAATGTAACTAAGTACATGTACTCTAGTACTGTACTTCAGTCCAAATGTTAAGGTACTTGTACTTTACTTGATACTTCTACTAATATTGTAGTTTTCACTCCCGTTACATTCATCTGACAGCTTTAGTTACTAGTTACTTTAGTTACTTCGCTACATTCATCTGTTACAGCTTTAGTTACTAGTTACTTTAGTTACTTCGCTACATTCATCTGTTACAGCTTTAGTTACTAGTTACTTTACTTATCCACTACATTCATCTGTTACAGCTTTAGTTACTAGTTACTTTAGTTACTCCACTACATTCATCTGTTACAGCTTTAGTTACTAGTTACTTTACTTATCCACTACATTCATCTGTTACAGCTTTAGTTACTAGTTACTTTACTTATCCACTACATTCATCTGTTCCAGCTTTAGTTACTAGTTACTTTAGTTACTCCGCTACATTCATCTGTTACAGCTTTAGTTACTAGTTTCTTTAGTTACTCCGCTACATTCATCTGTTACAGCTTTAGTTACTAGTTACTTTAGTTACTCTGCTACATTCGTCTGTTACAGCTTTAGTTACTAGTTACTTTACTTATCCACTACATTCATCTGTTACAGCTTTAGTTACTAGTTACTTTACATACTAAAGGTTCCATGGCATGAAAATGTCACTTTATGAGTTTGTTTTTTAACATTAATATGAGTTCCCCCAGCCTGCCTATGGTCCCCCAGTGGCTAGAAATGGTGATAGGTGTAAACCGAGCCCTGGGAATCCTGCTCTGCCTTTGAGAAAATGAAAGCTCAGATGGACCAATCAGGAATCTTCTCCTTATGATGTCATAAGGGGAAAGGTTACCTCCCCTTTCTACCACTAAGGTCTATATAAAAGAGACTTCAGATACAGTATTAGAGGGACCACTAAGGTCTATATAAAAGAGACTTCAGATACAGTATTAGAGGGACCACTAAGGTCTATATAAAAGAGACTTAAGATACAGTATTAGAGGGACCACTAAGGTCTATATAAAAGAGACTTCAGATACAGTATTAGGGGACCACTAAGGTCTATATAAAAGAGACTTCAGATACAGTATTAGGGGACCACTAAGGTCTATATAAAAGAGACTTCAGATACAGTATTAGGGGACCACTAAGGCCTATATAAAAGAGACTTCAGATACAGTATTAGGGGACCACTAAGGTCTATATAAAAGAGACTTCAGATACAGTATTAGGGGACCACTAAGGTCTATATAAAAGAGACTTCAGATACAGTATTAGGGGACCACTAAGGTCTATATAAAAGAGACTTCAGATACAGTATTAGGGACCACTAAGGTCTATATAAAAGAGACTTCAGATACAGTATTAGGGGACCACTAAGGCCTATATAAAAGAGACTTCAGATACAGTATTAGGGGACCACTAAGGTCTATATAAAGAGACTTCAGATACAGTATTAGGGGACCACTAAGGTCTATATAAAAGAGACTTCAGATACAGTATTAGGGGACCACTAAGGTCTATATAAAAGAGACTTCAGATACAGTATTAGGGGACCACTAAGGCCTATATAAAAGAGACTTCAGATACAGTATTAGAGGACCCATAAGGTCTATATAAAAGAGACTTCAGATACAGTATTAGGGGACCACTAAGGCCTATATAAAATCATAGGACCTTTAACATTTCTCCACACAAAACACATGTAGTTTATAAAATCTGATGTTTTATTCTAAATGAAACTGCCGTAGAAATCTGCGAGGCGAGAAAGCCCGAGGACTCCAGTTCAGAAGCTTACTCAGTAACATTCCTGTTTGTTTTGTGCCGCCAGACGTTCCCGACGCTCCGGAGAATGTGGCGGTTGGCGTGGTGAACCGGTTCGGCGCCACCGTAAGCTGGGAGCCTCCGAAGCACGACGGCGGCTCTGAGATCACCGCCTACGTGATTGAGCTGCGCGACAGGACGGCGGTGAAGTGGGAGGCGGCCATGGTCTGCGGAGCCAAGGACCGCACGGCCACGCTGAGTGACGTGGTGGAGAACAAGGAGTACATCTTCAGAGTCCGAGCCGAGAACAAGGCCGGCATCGGACGGCCCAGCGCCGCCACCAAACCCGTCAAGATCATGGATCCCATCGGTGAGTGGACATTTATTACATACACGGATAAAAAACACTAAGTTAGAACAAATATAGATGTATATATTGGGCTCTATCTTGCACCAGCAGGCCATCTGTGGCCCATGGGCGTGCTGGTCTTACAGGGAGGTGTGTTCAGGTGCATTCTGGGCGTGCTGGTCTTACAGGGAGGTGTGTTCAGGTGCATTCTGGGCGTGCTGGTCTTACAGGGAGGTGTGTTCAGGTGCATTCTGGGCGTGCTGGTCTTACAGGGAGGTGTGTTCAGGTGCATTCTGGGGGTGCTGGTCTTACAGGGCGGTGTGTTCATTTGCATTCTGGGAGTATTGCTATCTTGAGGCAGCGGGAAGTGATCGTACCATTGACCAACAAAAACCTGGTCTAAAGTCAATAACGCAGCATTTCATTGTTATTTTAGCAGCACGCACACTATGCTTGTTACATACACAGGGACGCACAGCAGCACACACACACACACACACTTCTTAGCTGTCCATCGTGTTCGATGATGACGCTTGCTCCAGGGGTGGGGGGGGGGGGTGTTCAGCGACATTGTGTTCAGCGACATTGTGTTCGCTGGTGCTACTTCTCGTGGGCGTAGAGTTCGATCCTTGAGCCGCACACTCGTCCGCAGATGGAGCAGGAGAAACCAGATGGAGTATGAGTATTTACCTGTAGGCCAAAGGATTGGTACAGACTGGATATTGTGTTAAAAGCGTGCTGCATAGAGTCCAGGCTGTGAGCTAGGACGGCACAGTCATCAGCATACTGAAGCTCACAGATTTGGCGGGTCTTTGTCTTTGTGTGGGCCTGGAGCCGACGGATGTTGAAAAGACTTCCGTGAAGTCGGTATTCCACGTGGACGCCGTCGTCATGTCCCATGACACGGTGGAAGAGGCAGGTGATGGCAGAGAGGAGGATGTTAAAGAGCACCGGAGCCAAGACACAGCCTTGCTTCACCCAAACGTTTACTTCAAAAAACTCTGACTGGAGTTCTCCCGTGAGCACTCTGGCTTGCATCCCGTCATGTAACTGCTGTAGGATGTGGAGAAACTTAGGCAGTACCCCAAGTTTGGAGAGGAGTTTCCAGAGCAGTTCACGATTGATGGAGTCGAAAGCTTTGCTGAGGTCGATGAAGGCTACGTGGAGGTCTTTGTGATGTTCTCGGCTCTTCTCCTGCAACTGCCTCAAGACAAAATCCATGTCTGTCGTGGATCTGGTCTTCCGGAAGCCACGCTGTGTTTCCGGAAGCACAGCTTCCGAGATGTGCTCAACCAGTCTGCTGAGCATGATCTTGGCCAGGACTTTCCCTGCGACGGAGAGGAGAGATATCCCACGGCTGTTGCCGCAGACTGCTCTGTCTCCTTTCTGCTTGTAAATGACCGCGATGTTTGCGTCCTTCCAGTCCTGTGGGAGGGTCCCATATTCCCAGAAGTTTTGGATCAGGAGGTGCAGGTGACGCGTGAGGGTGTATCCTCCATGTTTGAAAACCTCTGCAGGGATTCCATCGGGTCCAGGGCTTTTGTTGTTCTTCATCCCGGCAATAGCTTGCCGGAGTTCTGAGTAAAGTGGAGGAGTGTCCAAGCATGTCATTGGTGGCAGGTCTGGGAGATAATCCAGAATATGTGGGTCGACAGGGTTGGTGTGGTTGAAGAGACTCTCAAAATGATTGGCCCAACGGGCAAGAATCTCGTGGCGGGCCTTAAAGAGCATGGACCCGTCAGCTGATCGGACTGGGGCGATGGCCCGCTTCCTGGGGCCGTACAATGCTTTTATGGCATCGTAAAAGCCTTGAATGTTATTGCAGTCTGCCAGGTTCTGGATTTCTCGCGCCTTTTGCACCCACCAGGTGTCCTCCATAGTCGGGAGGGCTTGCTGGGTTTCAGTTCTTGCAGCAGTAAAGGTGGTTTTAAGGGTGGGAGATCCAGGGCAGGACAGGAGAGCTTTGTGGGCCTCATGCTTGGCTTTTAGGAGTAACGGTATCTCAGCTGAGTTGCCATCAAACCAGTCCTGGTGACGTTTCTTTGATAGGCCAAGCGCCTCTGAGGCTGCACTGTGAATAGCCAGGTGCAGAGCTGGCCAGTCAGTTGTTTCCTCCAGGAGCTTTTTGAGGTTTTCAGCAAGGAGCCGTCGCAGGTTGTCTTTGGTGGTGAGGCTATTCAGCGCTATACAGTTGAGTTTTTTGTTCGGAGCGGTCCTCGGGCCACGGGGTTGAATACTCATGAGTAGTTTGGATCTGACCATAAGGTGGTCAGTCCAGCACTCAGCTCCACGCATAACACGGGTGGTGAGGACATCTTGTCTGTCCTTTTGACGGACAATCACATAGTCAAGGAGGTGCCAATGTTTTGAGCGGGGGTGCTGCCAGGTGGTCTTATACCTGTTCTTCATCTGGAATATGGTGTTAGTGATGACCAGCTGGTGCTCTGCACAGAGGGAGAGGAGTCTGAGCCCGTTGGGGTTCATTTTCCCCACACCATGCTGGCCAATGACTTTACTCCACACCAGGTGCTCCATACCCACTCTGGCATTGAAATCTCCCATGAGTATGAGCCTGTCCGTGAACGGGGTTTTCTGCAGGATGGCATCAAGAGCTCTGTAGAAATCCTCTTTGATGTTGTACTCGGCATCAAGAGTTGGAGCGTATGCACTAATGAGAGTGGCAAAGCATCCCTTTGCCAGGGGGATGCGCCATGTCATCAGTCTTTCATTGATGCCGATGGGGGATTCCTGAATGTGCTGCAGCAGTTTAGACTTCACAGCAAAGCCAACTCCATGGTTACGGCGAGTGCCTTCGGGGACCCCCTTTCAGAAGAAGGTGTACCCAGCACCGACCTCTGTCAGGGAGTCCTCCCCGTGTAGTCTGGTCTCGCTGAGAGCTGCTATGTCGATGTTGTATCTTGCGAGCTCCAGGGCCACCAGTGCTGTCCTACGGTGGGGCCTGTCAAGCGTTACGACCAAGTCCAGCAGTGTGCGAACATTCCAAGATGCAATGTTTAGCTTATTTTTTTATTTGGTTTTTCGACTGCAAAGGGGGGGATGCTCCGACGGTTGCGGCTTACCGTCCGGAGTGTGGGGAGCAGACAATTTTTGGACCACCTTTTCCACCTCCCAGCCACATCCTTGGCCTGTGCCCACCACCATTCCACATCGCTACAGGACTTAGTGAGGAGGGGAGGGGGGAGGGGGTGGGAGCAAGGAGCTTGCGCATAGGTAAGGATTTGGGTGAGGGTGTGGGTGCGCAGACCACACTCCCACCATGTCCTTGGCAGGTCTGGGTCAGGATCCAGTGGCATGGAGACCACGACGACTGGGGACCCAGCACTGCTGCAGCCTTCATCCGCCTTCCCAGCCGTTGTGATGCTCCACTTAGGTCAGCCATCATCCTCCGCCTGTTCCGCCGTTGAGGACTTGTGCCTTTTTTTAACGGTGTGCTCCCTTAGCCTTTGCCTCTATAAACTACTCCACAAGGCAGTGGGACTATTTTCCCATAGCTGGGGCAGTGGTTGGCGGGTGCCAGGGCATGTTCCAGTACTTGGTGGGCCTGCACACCGCGCCTCTGGGGCCCACTGCTGCTCCGAGATCCCCTACAGTTCAGCCTGGGTCCGCTAGGGCCCAGTTACTGTTTGTGGCCGCGAGGAGGCACTGTAGGAGTCTTGGTGGTGGAGAGGCTATGTACCGACAGGAAGAGACTTACGCACTCTGCTCCTCTTTTTGCCCTTGCACAAGGGCTAGTCGGTGGCAGTAGCTGTAAGCAGAATGTAGCAAGCGGAAGCAGCAGCATGCAACATGCAGTAACTACTAAGATGCTAAACTACAGGCCCTATCCTAGTACTACTGCACTGACGAATCACACACACCCTGTGCTAGCACACACACACACACACACACACACAGAAGATTACAAATAAAAATATTATGGTGTAAATCTTCCATCATAACAGCAATGCTCCAAGGTCCAAACGCGCCTGGCTTTTAAAGGGAATGGGAGATGATCTCTGATTGGTTGATTGCATGTTACGCCTAAAACACACCTCTGATTAACGAAGACACTAAGAAAAAACCTTTAGAACCATGCTCCCTAAACACACCTCTGATTAATGAAGACACTAAGAACAACCCTTTAGGACCATGCACCCTAAACACATCTCTGATTAATGAAGACACTAAGAACAACCCTTTAGGACCATGCACCCTAAACACACCTCTGATTAATGAAGACACTAAGAACAACCCTTTAGGACCAGGCACCCTAAACACACCTCTGATTAATGAAGACACTAAGAACAACCCTTTAGGACCATGTACCCTAAACACACCTCTGATTAATGAAGACACTAAGAACAACCCTTTAGGACCAGGCACCCTAAACACACCTCTGATTAATGAAGACACTAAGAACAACCCTTTAGGACCAGGCGCCCGACACAAGGACCATTTTACCTCCGTCAAACTAGCAGAAGTGGATTTGAACACGCCCTTAACACACCTGCACCTGGCGCTTCACGCCATGCACTCAGATCGTTAAAATAGGGCCCTGTGTCTGCAAAAGGAACAAAAGCCCTGAGACAATCTCATTCCTTGGTCCCTTGTGTGTTGCGTCTGTAGAGCGGCCGAGCCCGCCTCTGAACCTGAACTTCAGCGACCAGATCAACACGGCGGTGGCGCTGACCTGGGAGACGCCCGCCAGCAACGGCGGCAGCATGATCACCGGCTACATCATCCAGAAATGTGACGACGGCACCGACAAGTGGCTCCGCTGCAACGCCAGTCTGTGTCCCGATCTCTCCTACCGGGTACGAACTCACTGCCGGGACTAGGCAAACATCTACACAGAGATACAGCTACACATAATCTTGAAATGACACTGTCATCACTATGACGTGACACTGTCATGAACGTGTCATAAACGTTAGAAACAAGTCATGAACGTGTATGACTTTTGTCATTAAGTGTCATTCTGTTTTTGTTATTGACAAGTTGACATTGTTTGGGTTGTCTTGATTATGACAACTTGACATTAATAAAAGTGACATTACCAGAAGTTGTCTTTGTCATGACAAGTTGACATTAAAGTTCTTTGGAATGTCCTTATTAAGACATCTTGACATTAAACAGGATGACATTATGTCAAGTTGTCTTAAAAAGGACACTCCAAACTAATTTAATGTCAACTTGTCATAATCACGACAACCCAAACAATGTCAACTTATTATAAACATTCATGACTTGTTTTTAAGGTTTATGACACGTTCATGACAGTGACATGTTACGATTATGTCAATACCTTCAAGTACAGTGTTACCAACATGTACACAGAGAAACATTTACACAGAGAAACATTTACACAGAGTAACATTTACACAGAGAAACATTTACACAGAGAAACATTTACACAGAGTAACATTTACACAGAGAAACATTTACACAGAGAAACATTTACACAGAGAAACATTTACACAGAGAAAATACATTTTCTATCGCAGTTTCGTCTCTTCGACTGAGTTTTTCTTTTATGTTTTATGAAGTTGTATTTTGCATCATCATCTTTTGATCCTTAATCCTCTGTTGTTGTCTCCAGGTGTCCGGTCTGAAGCCCGGTCAGAAGTACCTCTACAGAGTCTGTGCCGAGAACGCCGCCGGCGTCTCCGATCCAACGGAGCAACTCGGCCCTCTGCTCGCAGACGACCCTCACGGTACGAGACGGACCGTAGAATCAACAGTCGAAACGACAACAAGAGTCTTAAATTTAACTACTTTAAGACTGTCAATTGAAAATATGAAATCATGATTAATCACACTATTGTCCAAAAGCTAAGTCCCGATTAATCACAAATTAATTTAACCAAGGCTGAATTATGGGAAAGAGACTTCAGATACAGTCTTAGGGGACCACTAAGGCCTATATAAAAGATACTTCAGATACAGTATTAGGGGACCACTAAGGTCTATATAAAAGAGTCTTCAGATACAGTATTAGGGGACCACTAAGGTCTATATAAAAGAGTCTTCAGATACAGTATTAGGGGACCACTAAGGCCTATATAAAAGAGACTTCAGATACAGTATTAGGGGACCACTAAGGTCTATATAAAAGAGACTTCAGATACAGTGTTAGGGGACCACTAAGGTCTATATAAAAGAGATTTTAGATACAGTATTAGGGGACCACTAAGGTCTATATAAAAGAGACTTCAGATACAGTATTAGGGGACCACTAAGGCCTATATAAAAGAGACTTCAGATACAGTATTAGGGGACCACTAAGGTCTATATAAAAGAGACTTCAGATACAGTATTAGGGGACCATTAAGGCCTATATAAAAGAGACTTCAGATACAGTATTAGGGGACCACTAAGGTCTATATAAAAGAGACTTCAGATACAGTATTAGGAGACCACTAAGGTCTATATAAAAGAGACTTCAGATACAGTATTAGGGGACCACTAAGGTCTATATAAAAGCATCCAAAGAACACCATGTCATGGGACCTTTAACCTGTTAATATCTGTACCTAGATAGGTATATGTATATATTTATATATACCTATATACATCTGTACTCCCCTGTCAGTGACTCAAACTAAACATCTGTCGCTCTCTTGTCAGTGGGTCCGACCTTTGACCTGAGTGGCTTCAGGAAAGGTCTGGAAGTAATCGTCCCGCAACCGCTCACCATCAGAGTCCCGATCACCGGGTACCCAACGCCCGTCGCCAAGTGGAGCTTCAGAGAGAAGGCGCTGAGCACCACCGACGAGCGCGTCTCCATGGTGACCAAGCCCACGTACACAGAGCTGACGGTGGCGCCGAGCGTGCGCCCGGACAAAGGCACCTACACGCTGCAGCTGGAGAACGACGTGTCATCCATCTCTGGAGACATCGAAGTCAACGTCATCGGTAACAAGAAGTTCTCTGGGATTTAGAAAAGCATTTCATAATAATTTGAAAAGACTTTTGTCAACCAAACAAACATTTGCAGGTTTTTTCGGTCATGCTCTACTTTTCTTTTTTGCTTGTGCAAAGATGTTTTTAATGTATTGTTTCTTTTATTTTTTTCCCCAGCATGCCCCAGTGCTCCCAAAGACTTTAAGGTGGCCGAGGTGACCCGACACCACGTGCACCTGATGTGGGAGGCGCCAGAGCACGATGGAGGAAGTCCAGTCACACACTTCCAGATCGAGAAGAGAGAAGTGTCCCGCAAGACCTGGGCCAAGGTACTGCACAGTGTTCACTGTGTGGCCGAGTCTTTTACAACCTTTAGGGTGTACTCACATTTGGTCCAGTTGCCTTGAACTGTGCCCAAGCACTATTGGCCCCCCCCGGCTGGCCTGCAGAGCACGCTTACTACATTACATCGCAGGACTCGCCGCCTATAATTCTTGTTAATCTGTAAGGTAAGAACCAGACCCGGGCACGTTTAGCGATCACACAGATGCATACCGTGCCCGAGTCCAACCAAATCGTGCCCTGGCCAACCTCTTTCAAGCAGGCCCAGGCACAAATAAGCGTGCCCCGGCACCGATAGGCGTACAGTGCCCGGGCACGGCACGGAGCGATCACACTACTCAAACGAACCGGACTTTGGGGTCAAATATTCTCCACCACAGTTTAACTGGGCCAAGTGTGAGTACGGAAAGAGTTCAAAGTGAACTCCGGCGTGACTGCACGCAATGTCAAACTGTCAACCCCAGCTTTATTCATCACTATGTTGATGTTTTTGTCCAGGTGGCTACCGGCGTCCTGGACCTGGAACACACTGTCACAGACGTGCTTGAAGGAAAGGAGTATCTGTTCAGCGTCACTGCCTGCAACAAGTGCGGACCCGGAGAGCCGGCGTACATCGACGAGCCCGTCAACGTCTCCTCTCCCGCCAGTGAGTATTTATTCAGCCAAGTTAACTTTACACGGCTACGTTTTGGTTTAAAAAGAAATATCTTCTGCTCTGCTGTGTCCCCCTCTCTTTCCCCCTGCGCTGGCGTTCCCCCCTCTCATTCCCCCTGCTCTGGAGTTTCCCCCTCTCATTTCCCCTGCTCTGTCGTGTCCGAGCCCCTAAACTGGAGACATTTGGAAACACTTCTGACCCGTTTACGTTTGGAATCTGCGGGGCAGTGTTGAGACCTTTGGCAACACCGACACTGACGCCAGTGTTTCTCCTCCTGATTGGGTCTCAAACACTTAAAAACCAAAACGTAGCGCTGGAGATGTAGATGTAGGAGATGAATCTGACTGCAAGTAACTCCCACTAAAGCCGGCTTTATGAGATATTTTTACATATATCTCAAATCTGATCTCCGTTATGTCTTTTTCCCCAGCTGTACCTGATCCTCCAGAGAACCTGAAGTGGCGTGATAAGAGCGCCAAGACCATCTTCCTGTTCTGGGAGCCCCCGAAGTACGACGGCGGTGCCCCGATCAAAGGCTACGTGGTGGACAAGTGTCAGCGCGGCACCGACAAGTGGGAGCCCTGCGGAGACCCCATTCCTGAGCTGAAGTAAGATTAAACCGTCCGTCAAACTGTGTCCTTAGGACATTTGTGACTTGTGTCCTGTTATATATTTATGGACAGTCTCGTATAAAACAATGTTTTGTGCCGACAGGTTCCAGGTGAAGGGCCTGGTCGAGGGCCAGTGGTACGCCTACAGAATCAGAGCTTTCAACAAGCTTGGAGCCAGTCGACCGTGCAGAGCCACCGATGAGATCCAGGCCGTTGATGCCAGAGGTAAACATCCCCAAATATCCTGTATGTTCCCTTTAACAATTGTCTTTAAACTCCCCACAGAGGCTCCAGAGATCCTGTTTGTTTCCCTCTGACTCTTGTCTCTAAACCATAGACTGTAAATATGAATGGACAGAGCGTGTGTGACGTCACCCATTGGTTTGTGGAGACCTGCTATGAGTCCAGTTTGCGCACCATCCTGGTTGAGGATGGGATGATTTTAGATGAGAGGGAGGAGTGAGGGAGGAGCTACTTACACTCTACGTTTCATTTCACTGGCAATCACATCATAGCCACGCCCTAAAACACACCCGGCTTTATCGCCAATTTTAAAATCAACGAGACCATAATCAAAAAAATGAACATCATTCTGTGTTGCAGAAGACTTAAAACTAGCGATTGAGACCATAAACTCATTATGAAAACGTTTACAGAGGTAATACATCAAATGAGAAGTGGGTCACTTTCTCATAGACTTCTACAGAAACCGACCTCCTTACGCAACCGCTTGTGTCGCCCCCTGCAGGAGTTCAGATATAATGCAGGTTTAAGGAGTCTCCCCCCTGCAGGAATTCAGATATAATGCAGGTTTAAGGATTCTCCCCCTGCAGGAATTCAGATAGAATGCAGGTTTAAGGCAATTCCGCATTTGCAGCATTTTGCCGAACCGGATGCGTTGTCCATTAATATTAACAGTGTATGCTTTAAACCCTCTACAGAGGCTCCAGAGATCCTGTTTGTTTCCCTCTGACTCTTGTCTCTAAACCCTCCACAGAGGCTCCAGAGATCCAGCTGGATGTGAAGCTGCTGGCCGGTCTGACGGCCCGGGCTGGCACAAAGATCGAACTTCCAGCCGACGTCAAAGGGAAGCCTGACCCCCGCGTAAAGTGGACCAAGGCCGACCATGTGCTACGGGCCGACGACCGCATCGCCATCGACACTCAGCCGGGACACTCCAAGTTGTCCATCGACAAGACAACCAGAGGCGACACGGCCACCTACATCATTGAGGCGGTTAACGCCTGCGGACGCGCCACCGCCACTATTGACGTCAACATTCTCGGTACAGACGTGTTCATTATCTAATCTATAAAAGCTAAACTGTAGCCCAAACTGTAGCTAGCTGTTACACTTAGCCACAACATCCAAACCAGTACCCGACACAATGAACTTATTCTTCACTTACCAGAGCAGCACAGTTGTTTTTTAGATTTTATTTGTATTACTGTCACTTCAATAGCTAAAAGTAGAAATAGTAAAAGTAGAAATAGTTAGCTAACTGTAGAATTAGCTAAAAGTAGAAATAGCTAAAAGTAGAAATAGTTAGCTAAAAGTAGAAATAATTTGCTAAAAGTTGAAATAGTTAGCTAACAATAGTAAAAGCTAAAAGTTGAAATAGTTAGCTAAAAGTAGAAATAGCTAGAAGTTGAAATAGTTAGCTAACTGTAGAAATAGCTAATAGTAGAAATAGTTAGCTAAAAGTAGAAATAATTTGCTAAAAGTTGAAATAGTTAGCTAACCGCGGAAAAAGCTAAAAGTTGAAATAGTTTACCGTAGAAATAGCTAAATGTGGAAATAGTTAATAGTAGAAATAGTTAGCTAACCGTTGAAATAGCTAAAAGTTTAAATAGTTAGCTTAAAGTAATGGCTCAAAGTAACGTTCATGGAGAAATGGTTGAAACATTCAGCTTCACTTCAAGTAGTAGGAGCCTAGAAGGTTTGTGATTTCTGACCAAACCTACCTAAATATTGACAGGTGAGACAACAAAATCCACTTTTAGGCTATATGATAAATTGTGTTATACATTTGGAACATACAGTGTGAGTTGATGAAGGGATACATGATTCATCTGACAGGGCTTTGGGCTTTTGGTTGTGGCAGTCAAGGGAAGCCTTCAAGTTAAAGTTACCTGTTAGCGTAAACAAACCATTCTAAACACTTGCTTACCCACCATGTTGTTGGATATGAACTCAAACAAATCATAAACACTGGACAAGTAATCATAAAATATCTTATCATCAGACCCAAACAGAATCTGCAGACTTCAGCGCTGCTCCAGTATGAAAATTTGCAGAATTTAGCAGACAGTTTTTCAGCTAGCTAGAAGTGGAGATGTGCTATTTAATTTTTTTTTTCTAATTAGTTTAAAATCTGCTGGAAATTCTGCAGACTCCGTGTGGCCCGGGGTTATAAAAATCAAATTCAGCGTTTTCAGCATATTTTACATTCTGCCTCTTTAGAAATGAGAGTCAAAATGTTTTTTTCCTGACACGTAACCACCCTGAACGAAGATGAAATTTTGATTTTTCACGTTGCATCCTGTCCTCTTCAGATAAACCCGGCCCTCCGGCCGCTTTCGACATCTCTGAGATCACCAACGAGTCGTGCTTCATGGCGTGGAACCCTCCGAGGGACGACGGCGGCTCCCCCATCACCAACTACATCGTGGAGAGCCGGCTGATGGACAAAGAGGAGTGGGTGAAGCTGTCGGCCACCGTCAAACACACCACATTCAAAGCCTGCAAGCTCGTCGCTCTGAAGGAGTACGTGTTCAGGATCAGCGCTGAGAACCAGTACGGCATCGGCGAGCCCGCAGAACACGTGCCCATCATCGCCAAGTATTCCTTCGGTACGTTGGTTTCCACCATGGTCTCACTTTCTATCAACTACGGTTCCTTCAAAGACTTAATGTACAAATATTTCTCAACACTCCAGAAGTTAGTTTAACTCTGAACATGTTTTTGAGATATGTTGAATGAACTCTCTAGCTGTTACTGTTTTTAGTAGGGGTTGAAGACTCTATGTATGGGTATGAAACATAAATATCCCATAATAAATAACTTTTCTCTCTGTGCCAGATCCTCCCGGTGCTCCGACCAGAGTCACGCCCTCCGACATCGCCAAGGACGCCGTAACTCTGACATGGTTTGAGCCGGACGAGGACGGCGGCAGTCCCATCACCGGGTACTGGATCGAGAAGTTCGACCGGGAAGCTGACAAGTGGATCAGATGCAATAAACTGCCCATCAAAGACGCAACATTCAGGTACAAAACCACACACTGCCCATCAAAGACACAACTATTAGGTAAAAAATCACAAACTGCCCAACAAAGACACAACGATTAGGTACATAACCACAAACTACCCAACAAAGACACAACGATTAGGTACATAACCACAAACTACCCAACAAAGACACAACGATTAGGTACATAACCACAAACTACCCAACAAAGACACAACGTTTAGGTACAAAATCACAAACTGCCCATCAAAGACACAACGTTTTGGTACAAAAGCACAAACTGCCCAACAAAGACACAACGTTAAGGTACGTGTGTACGAAGCATCTAGCAAGCTAGCATCAGTCTGCAGGAAGATAAACTTCTATCAGTAATAGCTTAAATCAAGTTACACTTTTGTATAATATATGTACATGTATATACGTATAAGATAGACTTGGAAGATACTTACTTTAGGGCTGTCAACCGATTAAAACATTTTAATAGGGTAAACACTTCTGGGGTGACCTCTAGCTCACCCAATAAAAGCGTGCGCCCCATGTAGGCTGAGTCCTGAGCAGCGGCCCGGGTTTGAATCCAACCTGCGGCTCTTTGCTGTGTATCATCCCCTCTCTTTCTCTCCCCCTTCCCTGTCTATCAACTGTCACTGTCTATTAAAGGGAACACCCCAAAAAAATATTCTTTAAAAAAACAACAACAAAAAAACATTTTAATGAACCCAAATTATGCCAACCGTCCTGTAGCAGACTGTGAAGAGTGGAAGTTTGAGAGCAGTTTCTCAGTGAACCTATGAATAAGAATATAGCCGTTGAAGATGTATGAATTTGTGTCAAATTTCAAATTTGTTTGAATGGGAAAACATGTCGTAGAAAACATTGAATATTTGGGAAATTATGAATGTTTCAAATGAGTGAAGTCATATCTGGTCATTCCTAATTGAGCTGAATATTTTGATGTTTGAATGAAGTTTTTACGTGGAAAAATGTGGAAGAAGTTAAGGTTTGAAAAAAGGGCCACATTCTGAAAGTTAAGATTAGAATACTTTGCAAAGACTAAAGTGTGACACCATCTCAAATCTAAAGACAATCATGTCACATCTAACATTAAAGAATATGTTAATATGTAAGATCCCCAGTCTTTATATAAGTTTTTAATGCTCTTATCAACTTGAAAGCAACATTCTTGTCAAGAGGCATTAAAAGGAATTAGCGTTAACTAGTTCACTATCATGTTCATTTTGACAGCCCTATCTTATGTGAATGAAATGTGTTGAAAGTTTGTTTGCTGTGTGTGTTTCCAGGGTGAAGGGACTCACCACCAAGATGAAGTACAGTTTCCGTGTTCTGGCGGAGAATCTGGCCGGACCTGGTAAACCCAGCGTGGAGACGGATCCCGTCCTCATCAAAGATCCCATCGGTACGTCACACGTCCATCAGACATTACTATACTTTAGTTCAGTCGGAAACCTAAAGATTATACTTTAATTACTTAAAGCTCCATTGTGTAATGTTTTGAGTTGAATTTTAGTAAAAAATACTTTGTTCTTTCACAAATATGTGCTCATTCATGTTTAATTACTTACACCAACTAATCAAAGTATTCTCGTAAGCGTAGAATCTGACATTCAGAATAATACAGAATACATACGAGAATTAAAACGACAACGCGACAGGCAAAGCAACAAGACCACAGTTAATATTGGAGTGACTTTTCCAAGATGGAAAGAGCTCATGAGGAGCAAGTATGAAATGGTACCAAAATAACGAAAATGTAAGACTAGTATTACACTGGAAGGAACACTCATGGACAAAATCGTACTTCTTGGAATAATACGGCCACCGTAGGAGTTAATACGCACTCGGAATGGGAGGGGCTAGAAAGTAATATTCAGTTTGTTGTCATATACAATGTCATCGCTAGATGGGAGAAATTCTTACACAATGATGGCTTTAATTGGCATGATAGGTATAGACTCTTCTTACAAACCTTATAAACACCTGGAAATCAAAAATCAGGGCTTTTTAATAAACCTGACACATCATTTTAATTCTTAACTTTTCATTCTTGTCCTTAAATGTACTCTTTCTGGCTTATTTGAATTATTTAAATTTTTAAATTAGTTTTTTATCATATTTACACGGACACACACACACACACACACACACACACATATACACACACACTGCAATCACACACACACACACACACATTCACTCACACTGCACACACTGCACACACAAACACACACTGCACTCACACTGCACGCTGCACACACTGCATACACACACACACACACTGCTCTTTCTCTTGTTGTGATTGTCCTTTGTATTTTGAAGTTGCCTTTTGTATAATTTGCGCTGTACGAATAAAGTTGCCTGGCCTTCTGCAGATCCTCCGTGGGCTCCCGGTAAACCCGTCATCAGGGACGTCGGTAAGACGACCGTTCAGCTGGCGTGGACGCGGCCGGAGCACGACGGCGGCGCCAAGATCGAAGGCTACATCGTGGAGTTCCAGAAGACGGGCAGCGAGGAATGGATCCGCATCGCCGAGGACATCACGCAGACGGAGACGCCGCTGACCGGCCTGATCGAGAAGCAGGAGTACTCGTTCAGGGTCAAAGCCGTCAACAAGGCGGGCCAGAGCGAGCCCAGCGATCCCAGCCAGCCAATCGTTTGCAAGGAGAGGCTCTGTGAGTAACAAACAACGGGCCATTTATCTAAACTAACTTCTATATAAAGAAATAATAACAAAAGCCCAGCCAGCCAATCGTCTGCAAGGAGAGATTCTGTAAGGGGGAGCGTGTCTATGTTCCCACATTTCTAAGAATTTTTTTTTCACTGAAAATTAGGCCCTATGTTCCCACATTTCCTTTTTCATAAATTTGTATCAGATTCTATCCTCCTTTCTACCAATTTGGTAGCCAAGTACACCCAACCTAACCCTAACCTTAATGTTGTGGGAAGATAGGGCTTAAATTGAAGGGAAATGTAGGAACACAAGACCTAATTTTGAAAATGTCCTAGAAATGTGAGACCATAGGGATCTGGGAACGTAGGGCTGTCTCTCTCTTTCTCTCTCTGTCTCTCTCTCTCTCTCTCTCTCTCTCTCTCTCTGTCTCTATTTGTCTCTCCTCTCTCTCTCTGTCTGTCTCTCTCTCTCTCTCTCTCTCTCTCTCTGTCTCTATTTGTCTCTCTCTCTCTCTCTCTGTCTGTCTCTCTCTGTCTCTCTCTCTCTGTCTCTGTCTCTGTCTCTATCTGTCTTTCTCTCTCTCTGTCTCTATTTGTCTCTCCTCTCTCTCTCTGTCTGTCTCTCTCTGTCTCTGTCTCTCTCTCTCTCTCATTCTCTCTCTCTCTCTCTCTCTCTCTCTCTCTCTCTCTCTCTCTCTCTCTCTCTCTCTCTCTCTCTCTCTCTCTGTCTCTATCTGTCTCTCCTTTCTCTCTCTGTCTCTCTCTCTCTCTCTCTCTGTCTCTATCTGTCTCTCCTCTCCCTCTCTCTGTCTCTATCTGTCTCTCTCTCTCTCATTCTCTCTCTGTCTCTGTCTCTCTCTCTCTCTCTCTCTCTCTCTCTATCTCTTTCTCTCTCTCTCTGCAACATCTGTTCACCTTCATCCTGTTTGTTTTAGGAAACTTCTACTCAACAAAACAACTACAGAACTACAGAATATCTGGATTTTTAATCAAAATTCAAGGAAACTGCTCTCCAGAAGTTGTAAACATTCGGGGTTCAGGTTTCAAACTAAAGTCTAAAACTTGCTTTACATGTTTGGGTGTTTTTCGCCTGTCTTTGATTCCCTTTTCCCCTCCTTCCCCCTGTTCCCCAGATCCTCCCTCTGCGCCCCAGTGGCTGGAGGTGTCCAACATCACCAAGATCGACGCGGCTCTCAAGTGGCAGGAGCCGAGCAGCGACGGCGGCTCGCCCATCACCAACTACGTGGTGGAGAAGCGCGACGTGCGGCGGAAGGCGTGGCAGAGCGTGGACACCACGGTGAAGGATCTGAAGTACACCGTGACGCCGCTCAACGAGGGATCGCTCTACGTGTTCCGTGTTGCCGCCGAGAACGCCGCCGGGACGGGCGAGTTCTGCGAGCTGGAGGACGCCGTGCTCGCCAAAGACACTTTCAGTAAGTCGGCAGCAGTCACAGACAGGGGCGGATCTAGAACAATATTTATGGGGGAACCGGGTCACCCTCTTCATGATAATCTGATAATCTGGTAGAGTTATGGAACGTAGTGGTAGGCTAATGCCTCCCGTGACACGAACTCTTTCATACCTCAGGCTATCAGACAGCACAACAAGCACTTTAAACGTACATTTTTATAAATTTTGTATTGTATTTATGTATTGTATTGTATTGTATTAGGCGGGTGTGAGCACTGTAATTTCCATTTTTATGGATGAAATAAACTTGACTTGACTTGATTTGGGGTGGCAACATATGGCGATTATGCGATCGCATAATTCAACGTTTTTTCACGGTTTATTTGGGGGGTTAGAGCAGGTATATGAACAGTTTTTCAAGATATTTGATAGTGCCTAAACACCTGTATATCATCGTTTTTGCAGTTCTTTTGTAAACTGTTTTTTGTCTCTTTTCCAGCATTTTTCTCCCTTTTTTCCACGTTTTTTATGTCGCTTTTTCAAGTCTTTTGGCAGGTTTTTTATCGTTAAACTTCTCCTTGCTCATGTCACCAGACGCCCCTAGCGTTTGGTGTTATGTATTGTCATTTTAACGAGCGTGCAGAGAGTTTTTATGTATATTGATGTTTGTGTTTGTCTGTGCAGCGACCCCCGGGCCCCCGTACGCCCTGACCGTGGTGGAGGTCACCAAGAGACACGTAGAGCTGAAGTGGGAAGCTCCCAAGAGCAACGGAGGAAGACCCATCACCAAGTAAGACTAGATAGATAGGTAGAAATAGATAGAGAGATAGATAGAGAGATAGAGAGATAGATAGATAGGTGAAATTTAGTCTCATCTTGAAACTTTAAGAAAAAAACTTTTTTTATTTTTTTATTGACGTATTTTGACGTATTTGGCATTTTCACGAAGCTTATTCAACGCTTATGGGACCGTTATTTCGATGTTGTTTGTCATGTTTTTTTCCGACGTTTTTGTTGACATTTTTTTCACATTTTTGGGGGTTTTTGTGCATGTTTTTTTTCTGACTTTTTTGTCAAAGTTTTCGGGAAAACTAATTCAGAGCCGGCCTAAAACCAACGTTTTGTCACTTTTTTGCCGGTTTTTCTGGCGTTCCTGTTGACGTTTTTTCTGATGTTATTTATTATGTTATTTATGATGTTTTTTTTTCAAAAATTTTCCAACATATTTTGTCGCCTTTATAACAAAGTTTTTTGTCATGTTTTTGTTGCATTATTCATATTGTTATTGCTTTTTCTCGAAGTTTTTGAAATGTTCTGTCGTGGAGCGTTGCACGTAGCTTCATGTTCCGTCTTGTCCTGAATCTTTGCTTTAACTACACTCGATAAAACCCCTCGCAGGTACGTGATAGAGAAGAAGGAGAAGCTGGGAACTCGCTGGCTGAAGTGCTGCAAGACTCCGGACAGACAGACCCAGTTCACGGTGACGGACGTGGACGAAGGCTCCGAGGTGCAGTTCCAGGTCCGAGCCGAGAACGAAGCCGGAGTCGGAGATCCCAGCGAACCCACCGAGGTCCTCACTGTCGAGGACGCAACCAGTAAGAGAGCACCACGTAGATATTAGATTATCATTAGAAAATACTCGTAACAGAGGGAGTTGTTCCTCTGTCTTTCTGTGGATCAACGTAGATCATTTTTAAGGAGAGACACTCACACAAACACATAGTTTTTCAGTTGAGGCATTTTCCATAACATATCTTCTTGCAGACTAACGACAAAATATCTCATTAACTTTTGTTCTGTGTCTGTGGATCATTTGTAAGGAGAAAATATCATTATTCAGTCTATTTTATATGTGTGTATGTACGTATAAGACAGACTTGGAAGATACTTGCTTTAGGGCTGTCAATCGATTAACACATTATAATAATCCCAAATTATGCCAACCACCCTGTAGCAGACTGTGAAGAATGAAAGTTTGAGTTCAGACATAAATAAACATCATTATTCAGTCTATTTATCTTCCATAACTTGTCTTCTTTTAGACTAGGGGAAAGAAAACATTCATTTATTCCACCTTTTTGTGACTGTAGATTTCTCCCAAATTCACTAAAAGTTAGCCTTACATAATGCTTCATTTGCATATTTAAACAGACGTAAACTGATCCTCCGTCCTGTCTCTCCAGGCGCTCCCTCTCCCCCTCTGGAGGTTTCGGTCCCGGACGCCAGCCGGCAGCACATCAACGTCTGCTGGAAGCCTCCGGCTAAAGACGGCGGCTCGCCGATCACCGGCTACCACGTGGAGGTGGCCGAGGCGCGGCCGGAGCTCAAGTGGCTGCGCGTCAACAACAGACCCGTCAAAGAGCTCAAGTTCAGGATCGACGACGGCATCAAACCGGAGAAGAAGTACGTCATCAGGGTCCGTGCCATCAACGCCATCGGTGTCAGCGATCCCTCCGAGATCTCCGACAAAGTCTTCACCAAGGACCCTGACTGTAAGCAAAGACACACATCACATTTAAACAAGTCAACTTTATTGCAAAGGGTGGCTACTTTGAAGAATCTAAAATATAAGACATGTTTTCAGTTATTTCACACTTTTTTGTTAAGTACATAATTCCATATGTGTTCATTCATAGTTTTGATGCCTTCAGTGAGAATCTACTATGTAAATAGTCATGAAAATAAAGAAACACATTGAATGAGAAGGTGTGTCCAAACTTTTGGCCTGTACTGTATACATATATAGATACAGAAAGGTAAGTAATATGTACAAATAAAGCTAGAGACAGATAAATAATATATACAATACAGTTAGATATTCTAAATAGGGCAAATGTAAGAAATTTAAAACATGAAGATATTTAAATGTGCAATATAAAGGAAGAGTTCCTTTAGCGTGTATACAGCCAGCATATCTCCACCAGACTCCATGTAAATAATCAGGACTTTTAGCGTGTATAGAGCCAGCATATCTCCACCAGACTCCATGTAAATAATCAGGACCTTTAGCGTGTATAGAGCCAGCATATCTCCACCAGACTCCATGTAAATAATCAGGACCTTTAGCGTGTATAGAGCCAGCATATCTCCACCAGACTCCATGTAAATAATCAGGACTTTTAGCGTGTATAGAGCCAGCATATCTCCACCAGACTCCATGTAAATAATCAGGACTTTTAGCGTGAATAGAGCCAGCATATCTCCACCAGACTCCATGTAAATAATCAGGACTTTTAGCGTGTATAGAGTCAGCATATCTCCACCAGACTCCATGTAAATAATCAGGACTTTTAGCGTGTATAGAGTCAGCATATCTCCACCAGACTCCATGTAAATAATCAGGACTTTTAGTGTGTATAGAGCCAGCATATCTCCACCAGACTCCATGTAAATAATCAGGACTTTTAGTGTGTATAGAGCCAGCATATCTTCACATGTAAATGGGTGAATTAAGGGTTTATTTCAATCAAACCAGAGTGGTGATTGGTGGAACAGTGGAAAGATGAACCAAGACGGCTTTTGGTAGTTTTATTTAGTTTCTGTCCACTTTGAATGAAGTGTGTTTTACCATGATAAAAGTCCTGATTATTTACATGGAGTCTGGTGGAGTTTGGAGATGGTGATTTCGGGGCTGTTTGATGTTAAACTAAAAGGATCTTACTCTTTAACTAAAAGGTCTATCTCTGTAGGGATCCATCCCATAATGTTGTCAGACACTTAGAATAATAATGTGAGTCTGTCAGCAGCAACAACAGAACTTGTAGTGACTCTAACTGCTGCTGAACATTAGTCCTGTAGGGTTACATTACAGCTTGGTTCTGGTTTAATACTGGACCAGTTTCACAGATTGTTGTTCCATCAAACACTCAGACACACAAACATGGGGACATAGTGTCCATGTTAAAAACACAAAATTACCCTTTAAGAATTAAAAAAAAAAGTCATTTAAAACCCCGATAATATTAGCGCTCTGTCTGTGGTCCCAAGGCGCTCCCACCATGGATCTGGAGGCGCAGGACGTGGTGGTGGTTGAAGGCGAGAAGCTGCACCTGAACATCCCCTACCGGGCCATCCCCACGCCCAAGATGGTTTGGCAGAAGGACACCGTGGAGTGCAAGGCCGACGAGCGCATGTCGCTGACGGTGGAGATGAACAGCGCTCATCTGGAGCTGCTCAAGTGCAAACGCGGCGATGCGGGCGCCTACGCCATCACGCTGGAGAACAGCTTGGGCAAAGCTACTGGCACCGTCAACGTCAAAGTCATCGGTACGTTATCCGTCATATAACTGTACGTCACTGAACTGGTGCAGTCCAGTCCAGTCTAGTACATTACATTACATGTCATTTAACTACAAAGAGCCTTATGAAAGTCCAGCTTCAAGATAAATATATGACACATTTTGGGCACTCCAGTCCAGTCCAGTCCAGTCCAGTACATTACATTACAGTGCATTAAAAAGCCCCATAAGTTATCAATGCATGGAAAGATGGTTTCCTGATTGGTTTGTCTGTCTCTGGGGGCAAAGATTTGCCCAAAATGTGTCAAGCTAACTAAAGTATGTGTACGCACATTCTTTAGTTTGCTTGACGCATTTTGGGCAAATCTTTGGCGAGAAATCGACAGCAGACACGGTAGACCTCAGTGTTTCTTAAAACCTACCTGCAGCCGTGCTGGTACATCACTTTCTCTGGATGTTCAAGATTCAAAATCCTTCTTTTATCCCACAAATTCACAGTGTTGCCGCAGCAAAGGATGTATAGTATAAAAAACACTCTAAAGATAAACATATAATACATAAATGTGTTACATTATAGCACGGTTCATCAGTCAGAAACTGGTCCTCTGACACGTTTCTCTCCCCCCCTGAACGCTGCAGGACTCCCCGGCCCGTGTAAAGACATGAGCTCCAGCGAGGTCACCAAGAACTCGTGCCGGATCAGCTGGGAAGCCCCGGAGGACGACGGCGGCACGCCCATCCTCAGCTACACGCTGGAGCGCCGCGAGGCCTCCAAGAAGACCTACGTCCCCGTCATGTCGGGGGAGAACGTCCTGACCTACACCGTCAAAGACCTGTTCATCAACTGCGAGTACCACTTCAGAATAAAAGCCCTGAACGCGGTCGGAGCCGGAGTTTACCTGGACCTGCGCAACCCCGTCATCACTGAGGAAGTCAAACGTGAGTCAATAACGTCTCGAGTTCATCTGTCCAAACTTGTGAGAGCGTGGAACCAGAACTGGAACAGTTGGGTTTGAAAGTGGCAGACTGAGCCTTTAGAAAATGTGTTTCAAATGAAAACAAGTGGAACTAATAATGCATTGATTCTTGAAACTTTGCCAAAAACATGTCCCACCAAGAAAAGTGCTCATTCTGTTGGAAATGAATAACATTTTCATGAATAAAAAGAATCAAGGTTATAATCAGGGGGTCCTTTGCACATATGTAAGGTTCATTTATAGGTTTATGTTTTTTTTTTTTAATTTAATGATTATTTGCTGGCCCATTACCTACAAAATCAGTTGTCCTCGGATAAGAGATAATCATTTAAACTTGATTAAAAAAACTAAAAGTAATAATTGAATTGAAAAATATCTTTACCACATGAAGTAGTACATTCTTATAAGTTTTAAAAACTACAAACAGTGAGTTTTTAACAATATTTACTATTATTTCGTGGTTGCTCAAAATGTGTCCCACATATTCGTCACCACCGTCAGATATTTATAAAAAGCAATAAAATCAGGCAACTACAAGGTCAACTACATTCCTGAGGACCCCATTTTCAAACCTTCAGCTCTACTGCATGCTTCAAGATCACTCAAGCTCCCTTAAACTTGCTATTTTCTCTTAAACGTGTTCATATTTTTGGACACTGCTACTGTCGCAACCATAACATGTCAACACCGTCTCTTTTGTATTACATTTTTTAGATTAGATTATGACATAAATGTATACTTTTTAAGAAGAGGTCTGAAGTAGCTAGCAATAGAGGGGAAACAAGATGGCTAATGTGAACAACTCATGCATATCATGTGAAAGAGTCGTTTTTTGTCACCACCGTCAGGTTTTGGTGGATATCCTCACGGCTGTGGTTCGGCCTCGAGGCTGTGGCTGATTCACAGCCGTGAGCCCGTATTTACTGTGATCAACAAATATATTTTCTAGCCTCCGTTAAGGACCATTTGGAGGTTTTTGTCACCACCGTCAGACTGGACGTCACAAAAAACCTGTCGGTGGTGACAAAAACCTACTCTTTCATATAATATGCATGCTCAGGATTTTTATTTTTTGGACCCAGTAGTTAAATGAAGTTGTTAAGCAAGAAGCCATCTTGTGTGGTATACATGTTGGAATTGTATGTTGTTATGAGGCCACGGTCACCAGATTAGTGTCACCACCATCAATTCTAAAGTCACCACCGTCAGAGGGAGTTTTATTTGTTTTAAATGAATATGCTTACAATATGTTTCTTCAGTGCTGTTGAGTTATTAAAGTAATAGTCCCTTTTAATACAAATATATGTTTGTTAAATACGTTTTTTTTTATTTAGGCTTAAAGTAAACGTTGTATGATGTTAGATCTTTTAAGGGAGTACCTGTGAAACAGTATAAAAAAGGAACAAAAGTGAATATTCAACATTTAACAGCATATCTGTGTACTAAGAATGCCAGATAATGATTTAAAAACTCTAAATACATATTAGACCAAATAAATGAAAAATAATTTGCTTTTTATTGTGTCTGACGGTGTTGACAAAAACAAAGTAATAACTGTAAAAACGCCTATTTTATGAAAACAATACAAAATGGGGAGGTGACACTGGTACATTGCTGAACAGCCAAGACCTTGGTCTATAATGATATACCTTCAGATGTTGTAATTTAACCAACTTTTTATTTTCAAAATTAAAACCTGTTTTTGGCAAAGTTTTAAGAATCAGTGAATAAATGGGATGTTTTATTAGCAGAATTACATTATGCTGTTCTATCCCTTATTTCATTTATTTCTAAGCAGATTTTCTACGACTGATTATTAGTCCCCCCCTCCACCGTGCCACCCCTTTAAACAAAAGTCCAGGAATCGCCCCTGATGTTAGCGTTAGCATGTAGCTCAAGGGTCCCGACTGCAGTAACAAACAACAACACTTCCTTATAATGAGCTCACTTTTTGTGCCTTTTGGACAATTTAGAAATCTAGTTTTAAACCTTCAAATTTCTTCTTGTAATTGCTTTACATAATTGTACTTTATTATCCTAATTTATTCATCAAATCAGTTTTCCAATCCAGAAAGTTGCGGTGTCTTTGGATTATTCTCGTGACGGTGGGGCTTTTTTTCTGAGTTGTAATTTGTCTCGTGATGATCCACTCAGCGTTCTCTGGAGTTTAAATAAGGGTTGAATGGATGAACTGCTCCCAGACTGACATGCTGTTGTTGTTCTGAACTCTGCAGAGAAACCGGACCCGCCCATCCAGGTGGAGGCTCTGGACCCGACGTCCAAGTCGATCCGGGTCAGCTGGAAGGCTCCGGACTCGGACGGCGGCTGCCCCATCCAGGGCTACATCGTGGAGAAGATGGAGAAGGACGGCGAGCGCTACGAGCGCGTCACGCCCAGCCTGGTGCCCAGGTTGTTCTTCGTGGTCACAGGGCTGACGGAGGACACGGAGTACCAGTTCAGGGTCCGGGCGGAGAACGCCGCCGGAGTCAGCGAGCCGTCCCGCAGCACGCAGCTCGTCAAGGCTGCCGACCCCGTCGGTAAGAAACGCCACAAACAATCAGACGCGTTTCACACATGGAGAAGTACTTCATTCATCAAAATCCTTTCTTGTCCCGAGGAAAACACATTCAGGAACCCTAAACACACCTCTGATTAATGAAGACACTAAGAACAACCCTTTAGGACCATGTTCCCTAAACACACCTCTGATTAATGAAGACACTAAGAACAACCCTTTAGGACCATGTTCCCTAAACACACCTCTGATTAATGAAGACACTAAGAACAACCCTTTAGGACCATGTACCCTAAACACACCTCTGATTAATGAAGACACTAAGGACAGCCCTTTAGGACCATGTACCCTAAACACACCTCTGATTAATGAAGACACTAAGAACAACCCTTTAGGACGATGTACCCTAAACACACCTCTGATTAATGAAGACACTAAGGACAACCCTTTAGGACCATGTACCCTAAACACACCTCTGATTAATGAAGACACTAAGACCAACCCTTTAGGACCATGTACCCTAAACACACCTCTGATTAATGAAGACACTAAGGACAGCCCTTTAGGACCATGTACCCTAAACACACCTCTGATTAATGAAGACACTAAGGACAACCCTTTAGGACCATGTACCCTAAACACACCTCTGATTAATGAAGACACTAAGAACAACCCTTTAGGACCATGTACCCTAAACACACCTCTGATTAATGAAGACACTAAGAACAACCCTTTAGGACCATGTACCCTAAACACACCTCTGATTAATGAAGACACTAAGAACAACCCTTTAGGACCATGTTCCCTAAACACACCTCTGATTAATGAAGACACTAAGAACAACCCTTTAGGACGATGTACCCTAAACACACCTCTGATTAATGAAGACACTAAGGACAACCCTTTAGGACCATGTACCCTAAACACACCTCTGATTAATGAAGACACTAAGAACAACCCTTTAGGACCATGTACCCTAAACACACCTCTGATTAATGAAGACACTAAGGACAGCCCTTTAGGACCATGTACCCTAAACACACCTCTGATTAATGAAGACACTAAGGACAACCCTTTAGGACCATGTACCCTAAACACACCTCTGATTAATGAAGACACTAAGAACAACCCTTTAGGACCATGTACCCTAAACACACCTCTGATTAATGAAGACACTAAGAACAACCCTTTAGGACCATGTACCCTAAACACACCTCTGATTAATGAAGACACTAAGAACAACCCTTTAGGACCATGTTCCCTAAACACACCTCTGATTAATGAAGACACTAAGAACAACCCTTTAGGACCATGTTCCCTAAACACACCTCTGATTAATGAAGACACTAAGAACAACCCTTTAGGACCATGTTCCCTAAACACACCTCTGATTAATGAAGACACTAAGAATAACCCTTTAGGACCATGTTCCCTAAACACACCTCTGATTAATGAAGACACTAAGAACAACCCTTTAGGACCATGTTCCCTAAACACACCTCTGATTAATGAAGACACTAAGAACAACCCTTTAGGACCATGTTCCCTAAACACACCTCTGATTAATGAAGACACTAAGAACAACCCTTTAGGACCATGTTCCCTAAACACACCTCTGATTAATGAAGACACTAAGAACAACCCTTTAGGACCATGTTCCCTAAACACACCTCTGATTAATGAAGACACTAAGAACAACCCTTTAGGACCATGTTCCCTAAACACACCTCTGATTAATGAAGACACTAAGAACAACCCTTTAGGACCATGTTCCCTAAACACACCTCTGATTAATGAAGACACTAAGAAAAACCCTTTAGGACCATGTTCCCTAAACACACCTCTGATTAATGAAGACACTAAGAACAACCCTTTAGGACCATGTTCCCTAAACACACCTCTGATTAATGAAGACACTAAGAACAACCCTTTAGGACCATGTACCCTAAACACACCTCTGATTAATGAAGACACTAAGAACAACCCTTTAGGACCATGTACCCTAAACACACCTCTGATTAATGAAGACACTAAGAACAACCCTTTAGGACCATGTTCCCTAAACACACCTCTGATTAATGAAGACACTAAGAACAACAGTTTAGGACCATGTACCCTAAACACACCTCTGATTAATGAAGACACTAAGAACAACCCTTTAGGACCATGTACCCTAAACACACCTCTGATTAATGAAGACACTAAGAACAACCCTTTAGGACCATGTTCCCTAAACACACCTCTGATTAATGAAGACACTAAGAACAACCCTTTAGGACCATGTTCCCTAAACACACCTCTGATTAATGAAGACACTAAGAACAACCCTTTAGGACCATGTTCCCTAAACACACCTCTGATTAATGAAGACACTAAGGACAACCCTTTAGGACCATGTTCCCTAAACACACCTCTGATTAATGAAGACACTAAGGACAACCCTTTAGGACCATGTACCCTAAACACACCTCTGATTAATGAAGACACTAAGAACAACCCTTTAGAACCATGTACCCTAAACACACCTCTGATTAATGAAGACACTAAGAACAACCCTTTAGGACCATGTTCCCTAAACACACCTCTGATTAATGAAGACACTAAGAACAACCCTTTAGGACCATGTTCCCTAAACACACCTCTGATTAATGAAGACACTAAGAACAACCCTTTAGGACCATGTTCCCTAAACACACCTCTGATTAATGAAGACACTAAGAACAACCCTTTAGGACCATGTACCCTAAACACACCTCTGATTAATGAAGACACTAAGAACAACCCTTTAGGACCATGTTCCCTAAACACACCTCTGATTAATGAAGACACTAAGAACAACCCTTTAGGACCATGTACCCTAAACACACCTCTGATTAATGAAGACACTAAGAACAACCCTTTAGGACCATGTACCCTAAACACACCTCTGATTAATGAAGTGGATTTGGACCCGCCCTAAACACACCGGCACCAGGCGCTTCACGCCGTGACCTCCTGAATGTCTAAACTGCAGTAAATGTACTTTGACGAGTTCATAAACAAGAACTTTCTGAATGTAATACCTCTTGTTTGGTTTTCAGACAAACCGAAGGTGACGCTCCACGCCCGCGTGCAGTCCGGTTTGTGCGTGAAGAAGGGCGAGGAGATCCGGATTGACGCCTACGTCTCCGGTTCCCCGTATCCCAAAATCAGCTGGCTGAGGAACCACGAGGACGTCACCAAGGAGCCGAGCAAGAAGATAGTTCCTATCGTCAAGAAGAAGAAGAAGACCAAGACCACGGTCAGTCCTCGCAGACACCCAGCTGCTAGTACTGGTGCTTTAACTAGTACTAGTACTGGTGCTTTAACTAGTACTGGTGCTTTAACTAGTGCTAGTACTGGTGCTTTAACTAGTACTGGTGCTTTAACTAGTGCTAGTACTTTAACTAGTGCTAGTACTGGTGCTTTAACTAGTACTGGTGCTTTAACTAGTACTGGTGCTTTAACTAGTGCTAGTACTGGTGCTTTAACTAGTACTGGTGCTTTAACTAGTGCTAGTACTGGTGCTTTAACTAGTACTGGTGCTTTAACTAGTGCTAGTACTGGTGCTTAACTAGTACTGGTGCTTTAACTAGTGCTAGTACTGGTGCTATGGTGTCAATCTCCACTGGGCTCACAGCTACATTACCATTATTCTGTCAAATTCAGCAGTCAGACACATATATATATATATATATATATATATATATATATATATATGGGATGTATTAGAAGGAGAGATTTCTGACCGTTTTTTGACTTTTTTTGGACATTTTTGTTGCTTTTGTGAACGAGGAAACAGAAGGCATAGTTCTGAGGTTTGGTCTCATCTTGAAACAGGTCTGCACTTTAAGGAAATAAATGTACTTAAAAGAAAAAATGTATTGACTTTTTTTGTGATGT